>NC_133302.1:295844-312849 GCF_005239225.2 Populus alba | reverse complement strand
TTAAGTTTCAACTACGGAAACTGCTAAACAAAAACAGTATCTAGGAGGTGCTGGCGCATCAGGAGGAAGGGCCCCATCAGAATCAAATGTTGAGAGGCACAACACAGCCCATCCCATGAATTAGTGCCTCTTGACAGTCCTCAACTATCAGAAGAACAACACTCAACATCTCTGGGTTCTTCTACACCCAGTAGAGCAGCCATAAACCCAAATACCCAGCATATATTTCACCCTATGATTTCACAGAGAAGGAGGAGGAAGGTTAAAGTCTTTTCATCAACTGACAGTTTAGAAAACGATACGGCAGAAGGGGGAAGAGGATGGTTCAAGCTCACTTGACTCTGGCATCAGACAAGGAAACGCTCGTTACACTCATCTTAGTGACGTGTCTGTCTGTACCATAAAAGAATGATGAGGTGCAAAATGCTGGGCAGTTTCTGGGATTTGTAAGTGCTTAAGATCTGGCGGTTCTAACAGTACACATTACAAAGCAATTGGATAGGGAGATTGGTGATTAGGCTGTGAACTGATTAATAGTTGTCTTGGTGGAATTTTGGTATTGTGGAACAGAGGAAATTTTAAGGTTGAAACTATTGAGTTTATGTAGGGAGTTTGGTTACAAAGAGATTAGTATTTACAAGCAGCCTTTGAGGTGGAGATAAACCATGACAGTTTTCTCTTCAGAAAGAAAGAAAACACTATGAATTAAGGTGTTCTACCCTATAGCAATTCATCTGTTTTCTCTTGATATTCTATGTTAATTGATGTCTAGTGTGATTTGGTGTCTATGAATGAGTGTCATTTACTATTAAATAGACCATAGACCATGGTAATATGATAGAAATTTCATTAATGATGAATGGAGTAATATATATACCCTCAAATAAAAGGAAAGCATATAATATGTCGCCTAGGAGAGATGGGTTGGTCGTTGAAAGCTATAGTAAAAATATGCTGTTTTTATCTAGAATTATAGAGAAGAGAAAAGAAAGAAGAAGGGGAAGGAATAGAAGGTGGAGAGTCTGAATAATGAGCATAGGTATAATTAGTAATAGTTCTGTTGCCTTGTAAAGTTTAACATGAGTGTTTCGAGGAATGATCCAAATGATGTGAAATAATGAAGTACAATCACTGACAGGTATTATGAGGGTATTTGTGTAGAAGAGGATTTCTTAGAAAATATAAATTTAATTGCTCCTAAAAAAAAAATTTTTTTTTTTTTTTTTTTGTATTGTTGAAACACAAGTGGTCAGTCATAATTCGTTAGGTATTTAATGGTGCATGTAGAAAAGTATTGGTCAAATGTTAACCTAATGGAATGAAATTGTGAAAGGAAAATTTCAAAGTCTAGCAATTAATACATTATGGAATATTTTAGGGGTATTTGAGTACTAGTTTAGAAATAAACTGGTCTTTGAGAATCAATTGCTATATTGGAATTCAACCCTTGAGTTAATTCTCCATCGTCTTCATCTATGGCTGAAGACCTTTAAAGCTAACTTTATGCATGGAGGTTTTGATCCTTTTAAAGGTCCATAAAGAATTTTTGAATGGATCCTCATGGAGAACTGTTTTGTTCAGAACACTCTCATTTGTATTCGTTTTTGTTTTGCTTTTTTATTTTTAATTTTCATGTAACCAAGATAATTGTTTTATATTGCTGGGAAGTCTAACTTTTTGAACCAAAGAAAGAAATTGAGTGTAACATTTAATCAAAAGTAAAGAAAGAAAGTTCAGTTGACGTACTAGTCAAAGTCTTGTTTTGAAAAAAAAAACCCAGGCTTTGAAAAAAGGATTGTGGAAATTTAGACCATTTGATTTTGAGAGTATCAGATGAGACGGAGGAGAGATGGAGGCAGCCGATTGCATGATAATGGTGTTTTTAGTTTGCCGTGTGGAAAATCATGCCATTATTTGACTCCGATGCATCAGTACAATAAATTATGCATCAACAAGGAAATACAGAAACATGGATTTAAATCTCGGTGCTCTGTTTTTGGTTAATTCGTGATCTGTTCTGGTAGGCCAAGCTGGGGGAGGAAGGTGACGCATAATAATAAAAATTTTCTTTGTTAGATCAGTTATGTTAAAATCGGATCGTGAAAGTTCCATTCTGCTTGGGTGCTAAAAAGTTAAAGAAAAAGAGGGCAAAATATTAGGCTATGCTTTTTAGCAATCAATATCAGTTTACTTCTTTCTGTTAGAACAAATAACTAGGGGAGAGGGAGGTAAGGAAGCATGGTGGAAACAATATAATATATTATTTTTCTAAGAGAGGAAGTTCTTTGGGACACATCAAAATTAATCCCACCACTTTTATCATTTCCAAGTTCATGATTTGCTGTCAATATGTTATTTGTTTCTTAAAGATTAATCACTTTCACGGAGATTCCTCTTTATCATGTCACTTAAATTATATACAGATCAAAATTCAGCTTCTCTAACAAATTCCCATCAGAATTTACATGTATTGTCTCTGATGATCGCTTTACATGCATTCCTTGCTCCATTGCTAATTTATCGTGTCATAATTTCTGCAGCTGCCATGACAGAGCTAGAGTCTTCTCGCTCTAGACCAAATGGGGCCTACGATATATTTATGAGTTTTAGAGGAGAAGATAATCGCAAGAATTTTACAGATCATCTATATACTGCCTTAGTCCAAGCAGGAATCTACACTTTTCGAGATCATAATGAAATTCCTAGGGGTGAAGAAATCTCCAAACATCTCCTAAAGGCAATTCAAGAATCAAAGATATCTAAGGTCATCCCTTTCTCATGTGATAGCAGCCCTGAGGTGTATATATATACATATATAAGTCTGCATTCTTTTGTAACAGAAATATAAAATAATATACAACAAACATTTTAGCAGCGTTCTTCACAGAAGAACAATCAAACCATCTCTCGCTCTCTCATTATTCCTTCTGCAACTTTTATCATTTCTTACATGGTATCAGAGCTTCTGGCTCTCTAGAAAACTATGGAAATAGAAAACCAACAAACACCAACCTCAACCATGCATTCAACCTCACGCTTCCACAACCTATCAGATCAAAATAACCCATATCGACTTGACAACGGTGATACATCAGTTCTCAGTCTGGTAACCGATCTACTAACCACAGAAAACTATGTTACTTGGGCAAGAGCCATGAAAAGGGCTCTTAGAGCCAAGAACAAGCTGGGTTTTGTTGATGGCAGCATAACAAAACCAACAGATCCCAACGATCCTCTTCTGGATGCTTGGGAAAGATGCAACGATATGATCGTCTCCTGGATTCATAACTCTGTAAGTCCCTCAGTGAAATCTTCCTTCATTCTTGTAGATAATGCATATGAAATCTGGAGGGAACTCAGTGAGAGGCTGACTCAACAAAATGGACCACGGATTTTCCAATTAAAAGGAGCTCTAGCAAACTTAACACAAGGAAATGATTTAGTCAACATTTATTATGGAAAGCTAAAATCTATTTGGGATGAGTTAGCATTGCATTGTCTCATGCCCGAATGTTCTTGTGGACAGATGAGGGTCCTAATTGATCGGTACCAACAAGATTGTGTAATTCAATTCCTCATGGGATTGAATGAAACATACTCCAACATACGGGATCAAATCATGCTGATGGATCCAATACCACAAGTCAGCAAGGTTTTCTCCCTCGTTCAACAACAAGAAAACCAGCATCAAATGTTACTCTGCACATCTACCCCTGATTCAATGGCTCTTTTCACCAGAAACACATCCACAAACTTCAAAACCTTCAACAGACCCTATTGCCCCCATTGTAAGATCCAAGGACACTCTTTAGAGGATTGTTTCAAAGCTGGAAATGCAAAACCTCCTGTTTGCAGCCATTGTAATATGAGTGGTCACTTGGCCGAAAAGTGTTACAAGCTGGTGGGATATCCTCCAGGACACAAGCTGTACAACAAAGGGAAGAAACCAAATGTTTATACCAGACAAACCAACATGATCATGGGAGAAGATTTTCCAAAGCACCATGTTGACAAGATGGATTTGATTTCAAATCAATATCAGAAAATTTTACAATTACTCCATGAGAAGCACAACTCAACAGAGACTCATTCGATGGCTTCACACTCACCTACTCCTATGGCCAACACAACAAGTCTCCCATCTATGTCTGGTATCGCAACTTGTCTCCCCACTTCTGCACATACAGTTTTTGATATTACTAATGTTCCTTGGATTATCGATATACAGGAGCTACAAATCATATGATCTGTAGCACTGTATTCTTTACACAAATTACAGCAACAGTGTCCTACAATGTCAAGCTTCCTAATGGACAAGAAATTCCAGTCACACACATAGGAACCGTTAAACTTTCAAATTTGATCATCCTTGAAAATGTTTTGCGTGTTCCTTCATTTTCTTTCAATCTTCTTTCTGCGCCAGCACTAACTAAAAGCATCTGTTGCTGCTTCATTTTCCTGTCAAACGTTTGTTTTCTGTAGGACCTTACATCATGGACAACGATTGGATTGGGTGAAATGAAGGATGGTTTATATCAATTCCAGCACATTCAAGTATCTCCTACTGCCTTGATGTGCAAATTATCCAAGCATTTTGATACTCAACGTTTGCATTATGCTTGCAGCACAAATACTAGTTCTGTCTTTCATTTATGGCACTGCCGTTTAGGCCATATTTCCAACTCTAGATTGCAATTGATTAGAGATCCTATTGTAATCACAAACTCAGGTTCTACTGAAACTCCTTGTTTTGTTTGCCCCATGGCAAGACAACACAAACTTCCTTTTAATCACAGCTCACACAAAACTTCTTTCAACTTTGAACTTATCCATTGTGACTTATGGGGACCATGTTCTGTGACTGCCTATGATGGAAGTAGATATTTCTTAACAATTGTTGATGATATCTCTCGCAACACTTGGGTCTATTTGCTAAAAAATAAATCAGACACACAAAGATCCATAGAGTCTTTTTATAACCTCGTTAACACCCAATTTGGAACTAGGATTAAGTACCTAAGAAGTGATAATGGAACAGAGTTTCAGCTGATAGATTTCTATCACAAAAATGGCATCATCCACCAGAAAACTTGTGTCGAGACCCCGCAACAAAATGGGATAGTGGAGAGAAAACACCAACACATCTTAAATGTTGCTAGAGCCCTTAGATTCCAAGCTAATCTGCCTTTAGAGTTTTGGAATGATTGTGTTCTTACAGCAACCTATCTTATAAACCGTATCCCTACACCCCTGCTACAAAATTCGACACCTTATGCAGCTATCTTTAACCATGCTCCTACCTATGATCATTTAAGAGTCTTCGGGTGCCTATGTTTTGCCACCACTTTAAGTCAGGGAAGAAGAAAATTTGATTCTCGAGCTAGAAGATGCATTTTCCTTGGCTATCCATTTGGGGTGAAAGGTTACAAATTATTAGACTTAGAAACCAATGACACTTTTTTATCCAGAAACGTCACATTCCATGAGAATATTTTTCCTTTCCACACATCTGCACCCTCTCCTTCTTCTGATGCAATATCTCCTCTGCTACAAGAACAGAACCAACCTTTCTACTCCTCTACCTTAGACCCCCTAAGCACCATTCACACTTCATTTGATCCAATAACTCACATTTCTTCTTCACCTTCCACATCTGCTGATTCATCTTCACCTTCTGCTACATTACCTGAAACGTGTGACACAAGTATTACATCTCCTTCTTTCTCAAATAACTCACACCCTCACATTTCCACATCTTCTTCTCCTCCTCATATTCCTCTTCGCAAGTCTAGTAGAATGACACAGGCTCCCAAGTATTTGCAAGATTTTCACTGTCAGCTGGTCTCTCTCAATTCACCCAATCCAATTCAGGCCACAACAATTAAGGTTCTTCCAGGTAAACAATTTCCCTTGAGTACTGTTATTTCATACAAACAATTCTCTTTACCCTTTCAAGTATTCACTGCATCGATATCCTCTCATACCAAGCCACAGGCATATGATCAAGTTGTCCTTGAACCACACTGGCATACAGCTATGCAAAATGAGTTGGAGGCATTAGAGTCTAACCATAAATGGACATTAACCGACCTACCTCCTGGCAAAAGACCTATTGCCTGCAAATATGTCTATAAGATTAAATATCATGCAGATGGTAGTATTGAAAGATTCAAAGCAAGATTAGTTGCCAAGGGCTACACACAGCAAGAGGGTATTGACTACCATGAAACATTCTCCCCTGTTGTCAAGCTAGTCACCGTGCGCTGCCTCTTGGCCATTGCAGTTGTACAAGGATGGGGTTTGTATCAATTTGATGTGAATAATGCATTTTTACATGGAGATTTGCAGGAAGAAATATATATGAGGCGTCCTCCTGGATACACCAAAGGGTCCCCTCACCAAGTCTGCAAACTACTTAAGAGTCTCTATGGTTTAAAACAAGCATCACGACAATGGTACTCCAAGTTCTCTGCTGCCCTGCTTGATTTTGGCTTTTGTCAATCTAAGTCTGATTACAGTCTCTTCATCAAGCGAGATGCTTCCTCTTTCACATCATTGCTGGTATATGTCGATGACATTATAGTGGCAAGTGACTCCCCTCCTGTTGTTGAAGAAATCAAGGTCTTTCTTAATAACAAATTTAAGACCAAAGACTTGGGAACATTACGTTATTTCCTTGGGCTTGAAATAGCCAGAACAACACAAGGAATACAAATATGTCAGAGGAAATATGCTCTGGACATCTTAGCCAGTTCAGGCACTTTGGGGTCTCGGCCTTCCAAACTCCCCATGGAGCAAAACCTGCGACTTAGCAAAGACAAAGGTGACATCCTCTCTGATCCTACCTATTACAGGAAGTTAGTTGGCAAACTTCTATATTTAACGATTACCAGGCCAGATATATCTTATAGTGTGCAGATTTTAAGTCAATTCATGGACTGTCCCACTAATCTTCACTTAACAGTTGCCTTCAAAGTCCTGAAATATCTTAAAGGAGCACTAGGGCAAGGCCTTTTCTTCCCTTCTATCAACACTTTGGATCTCATCGCATACTCTGATTCTGATTGGGCATCATGTCCTGACACCAGACATTCAGTTTCTGGTTTTTGCATATTTCTTGGCTCATCTTTAATCTCTTGGAAATCCAAGAAGCAATCAGTTGTTTCTCGATCCTCAGCAGAGGCTGAATACCGAGCCATGGCTACGTTATCTCCTCACATACCTACAAGTTTCGCATCCTCATGCTGTTGCATTGCATTGTGATAACAAAGCTGCATTACACATTGCTTCGAACCCAGTATTCCACGAAAGGACCAAACATATCGAGATAGAATGTCATCTAATCCATGACAAGATTCAAGAAGGAATTCTGAAGACTGCACATATTTCTACAAAGTTCCAATTGGCTGACGTATTTACAAAAGCTCTCCCTGCAACATTACTCTCCTCTCATATATGAAAGATGGGAATCGTAAATTACTATTCTTCATCTTGTGGGGGGATGTTGAAGAATGACAATGATAAGAAGCTGCTAGAAGAAAAAGGATGATCGTCTCCTAGTTTTCTTCCATCAACTTATTAGTTTGTTATTTAACTTTCTGTTATTTTCTTCTTTTTACTTTTCTGTTAGTCTGTTACTATGTTAATGTAACGTGGGCAGTAGGTCATCCCTTTCTCATGTGATAGCAGCCCTGAGGTGTATATATATACATATATAAGTCTGCATTCTTTTGTAACAGAAATATAGAATAATATACAACAAACATTTTAGCAGAGTTCTTCATAGAAGAACAATCAAACCATCTCTCGCTCTCTCATTATTCCTTCTGCAACTTTTATCATTTGTTACATAACGGAAGACAAAATGGCATCCTCTTCAGCTTCTCACATTTTGTTATATCACTTATTTGGAGAGAATCACATATCAGTTTTGCACTACAAATACTTTTTAGTTCTGGTAAATTTTTCAAGTGCAGTTCTCTCAACTTTGGGAGTTTGAATTCAGTGTTTCCGATGCTGCTTTCTTCACTCATATCCCCTTCTTCATCCGATCTTGCTCCACCTATTATCTCCTCCATTTTCTCACATCCTTGAACTATAATCTCTTCTAGGTTTACAAGGCGAATCCAAGAAGATGGAACCAAGATTTCTGTGATACAGCAATTCCTTACTTCAATTATTCGGAGAGAATCGCAAATCAATTTTGCACTACAAATGCATTTTAGTTCTGGTAAATTTTTCAAGCCCAGGTGTCTCAACTTTGTGAGTTTGAATTCGGTGTTTCTGATGCTGCTTTCTTCACCCATATCCCCTTCTTCATCCAATCTTGCTCCACCAATTATCTCCTCCATTTTCTCACATCCTTTAACAATAATTGTCATAACTCAATTTTTGAACAAATAATAAAAATTAAAATGGGGTTAAGACAATAAATTTTGAAGTTTAGGGATAAAATTATCAGATTTGAGAATAATTTGGTCAGAAATTGAAGAATTAATAAGTTTGGAAATTTATTTAAAATTTGGATTAGTTTAATTAATGAAATTAGAAGAATTAATAAGTTTGTGGACTTAATTAAACTTTGATTTGATTAATTAATTCAAGGACTTAATTGAAATTAATACAAGGGTAAAATTAAAAGGGATTTTAATTGAGGTCCAACTATCAAAATTTCCAAAGAAAGCAGGGACCAAAGTGAAAAGGTGCTTCAAACACACAAACGAAATGTTTGGAAGCTGTGTTCTTCATCCCTTCCGTTTCGCACGGAGGCAGCTGATTCAACAGGAAAATCCCAGTGCATCCGATCCAAATCGTGACCATGTCTGGCCTTATAAAAGGCAGGACAAAGAAAACACCAAGGGAGGGATCGAGAGCAATTCACAACACAAAAACCCAGACGAGAGCATGAAACACAACCCAAAAATAGAGCCGAACAGAGACTAAAACCTGGGGAAACAGAGAGAGAGGAGAGACTGGGAACAAATAAAAAAACCAGAGACAGAGAGAACAAGAACATAGACTCGCAGAAGAACAAAGACGGAGAGAAACAGAATCAGGGGAAACAGAGAAACAAAGAACGATCAGAAAGAAAGAAAACGAAAAGGGAAATAGAAGGTTATTGTCCAGCCAGCGCGCCTTCGCCATCACCATCGTCTTCGTCCCTTTCGTCTCCTACACTAAGGTAAGCGCCGCTCCCTTTGCATTTTAATTCACTGCTCCAGTAGCAGTGAATTATAATTCACTTGCTACTGCAGCAAGTGAATTGTAATTCATTGGGCAAGCATGCGTTTCGCACGCCTGCCACCCAGCCAGGTCGCTGGTCTAGACCAGGGACCCAACCAAGTTAGTCCAGCCCCAAAAAAATAGAAAAATAAAAAAATAAAAAAACAGAAAAATAAAAAAGGTAGAAAAAATAAAAAGATAAAGAATGTGTATGTATGAATAAAAATAATGTAAATTTATTGGTTTATTCACTGACGCCAGAGTCAGGAATAAAAATACCGGTTTAAATTTATATTATTTTTATTTGTTGTATTTTTATTTTTATATAAAAAAATAAAAAAATGTGTATGTATGAATAAAAATAATGTAAATTTATTGGTTTATTCACTGACGCCAGAGTCGGGAATAAAAATATCGTTTTAAATTTATATTATTTTTATTCGTTTGTTCAATTTTATTTAGCTAGAAAAAAAATAAGAAATATGTGCATTTAAAAAAATAAATTTATTATTATTTATTTATTCACTGGCGCCAAAGTCGGGAATAAAAAAAATATATATTGATTTAAATTTATTTTTTATAGCTACGTAATATTTATCAACGCCAGAGTTGGAAATATTCGTAGTTAAATATTGAAGGACGTGTCTGCATTCCATACGCATTTTTAATTGAATCAACATTTTTGCATAAATTGCATGATTTACATTTACAGGTTGAAATATAGGTTCCCATTTGAAACCTACATATAATAAACCCTTTCGAGAAAAGACAAATGGAAAACGAAGAAAGAGCCCAGTTGGAAGCCCAACATTAAAAAGAGGTGGACAATCTTAAGAAGAAGTCGCAAGGCTTACTAATCTACTCGAGCAGGTCTTGAGAGATAAATCCGGAAAAGCAACATTTACAGCTCAGCTTGAACCTATGCTTGTAAATCCCTTCAATCTACACAATCTGGGGGCAAATGGGTTGTCATCTGATTTTCAACAAGCCATGCAGTTTCATCCAGCATACCCCACAAGAATGTCGTTTACCATTGATTCTACAGAGAATGAATCTCAAAAGAGCAAAATGGTAAAAGAAGATGAGTTGAACAAATTCATTGCCCTAGAACAAAGGATGAGGGCATTTGAGGGAATTCACCTATATGATCCTATAAAGGCTGCTGAGATGTGTTTGGTGCCCAACGTTGTCATTCCCAAAAATTTTAGAGTGCCAGAATTTGTTAAATATACGGGAACTCAATGCCCTATAACTCATCTCAAAGCATACTGCAACAAAATGGCTGAGGTGGTTCATGATGAGAAACTGCTGATTCATTTCTTTCAAGACAGTCTGAGTAATGTTGCCCTCACTTGGTATATGCGGTTGGACAATACCAAGGTTAAAAAATGGAAGGATTTAGTTGATGCCTTCATGAGGCAATATAAGTTTAATATAGATGGGGGCCCTGATCGATTAAGCTTGCAAGCTATGGAGAAGGATAACAAAGAGTCCATAAGAGAATATGCCCGAAGATGGAGTGGGTAGCTGCACAAGTTAACCCTCCCATGTTGGAAAAAGAAATGATCAGTTTATTTTCCAACACCTTTAAAGCTCCATACTTTGAATACTTAGTTAGAAGCTCTGCACAATATTTTACTGACCTAGTTGTTATAGCTGAGAGGATTGAACAAGCCATTGGGTTAGGTAAGATCGCTAACCCAAGTGAGAAGAATGGTTTCACTGAAGATGGTTGCCAAGGCACTTATCATTTCTATAGCTAATTGCCTCACATCGACTCCTAGAAATCAACTATCTTGAAGATAAAGCTATGGTGATATTAGGTCGAGAATGATCTACATTGGATTTCAATTGACTGTTGAAAAGATGCCCTTGTTGAGGAGAATGAATGATTGAAATATTCCAGAAATTCCAATCAATGATCGCTAAATGTTTAGCCCCTTTATATGTTATCTTGCCAGTACTCATAGCCCAAGATGTTGTCATAAGTTCTTTCTTGTTGAACTTATTTTCTAAAGTTTCAATGAAAATAATGAGTTTGTCATTCAATCATGTTTATGATTAGCATTATTCTTTTTTTTTTTCTAAGAGAGTTTTCTTATAAAGATTCACAAACACATCTTTGAAGCCTTGTGCGATCTCATAGACGCAATTCATCTCTTTTACCAAGAAATCAGTTTCCCTATTAGAGTTTTGAAAAAAATTGATCTGGCATTTTGATTTCAAAAAATAATTTGATGTTTATTCAAAAACGATATTTTTGACATTCTACTTGTAGAATGACAAGTGAATCAAGCAACTCCATAATTGAGGTGACTAAATTATAAAAACAATTGTGAAAAAAAAAAGAGAATAAACACCCTTACCCCATTACTCTTGAATCATGTGTTTTTAAATGTATGAATAATGGTATGTAGTGAACTTGTTGCTCATAACTCATGAAATGCATCTTTGCAAAGAATAAACCATCACACTATACGAGGTCAAAGTTTATTGATCATAGATGCTTGCGCTTGAAATGAGGAAAGGCCATCTTTGTTATTCATTTCACGTTCTAAAATAAGTACATCCCTTGCAAACCCTTTTTGAGCCTGAATAATTTTTCTTTCATAAAAAATCCCGACTAAGATCACACCCTACACTGGGGACAAGTGAAATTTCAATGATCAAGAAGGATGATAAAGCCATGAGAAAGCCAAAAGGCAAAAGAGCCCAAGAAACTCAAATGCTAGGGATCATGCCCACATCACAAAAAAGGGGGCAAGTGAAATTTCAATGATCAAGAAAGAGGATAAAGCCGTGAGAAAGCCAAAATGTAAAAGAGCCCAAGAAACTCAAATACTAGGGGGCATGCCCAAATCACAAGAAAAGGTGATAACCAAGATAAAGTGAGTATGCTCTAGCGAAGCAATGGAAAAGAAAAAAAAAAAGGGGCAAATCAAAGAAGAGCGACAAAGGAAAATATGAATGACGTCAAAAGTCAAACTATTGATCGTGATCTTCAGTCTTTGAAACCCTGAAACACTCTTTGAGCCTTGTGAATCCTTTTCTTTCATAGCCGAAAACCACAGCCTTCGTTACGTGCCTGTAGAAGTCCTTTCTAATCAAGCAAGCAAGCAATCTAGAACAATAAACAATGCTCTCAAAATGCAAAGAATACTTTTTCATAAGATTCATGACATCAAGAATAAACTACTCATTATTATTCATGCTGATAAAAATAAATGTTCAAAAAGAGACAAGTTTTTTTCTTACAAAACCTCGAGCTTTTTCTCGAGCCCTTCACTTCAAAACAAAAGGTCATCTCATTAACCGAAGACCTCATTACCAAACACAAGAGCAAATAATCTCTGTTCCAAGAAAGAAAATAACCAAGGAGTTGCAAGATTTCAAAAGCAAATTGTTATTTGACTCACATCGAAATAATTTTTGTTTTCAAAATGCAAGATCAAGATTTCAAGATTCATTCTAGACCCATATTCCTCCACCAAACTGAAAAGGAGAGAAATGAGAGAATGGCCTCTTAAAACCTTTATTTATCTAAGTCGCTGACAGAAGCACACTTAGGGGCAATAACCAATACAAGGGGGCAACATTGTGTTTAGAAGGAAAGATTCTAGAAAAGGAGATGGTAATTTCCTTCAACCAGACAAGGGGGCATTTTGGTTTACAAAAGACAGCTCGATCCTTTCAGTAAGTGATACCGAATGTTTTTAGCAGTCAGACGAGGGGTAATGAATAATCCTCTCAAATTATTTGACGAATTAGAAAATCTTTAGCAAGCAAGTGGGTCACGATGGGCACCACAAATGCTGAGTTATGCAAACAAATTTGGAAGTAGACTTACATGGGCCAACTCGAGTGGGCTGAAAGTCAAATGACAAAGATGACTCAAATCAGATAGCAAGATCTCATCAATCAATCAACAAGAAGACTATGAAGAAATGAGGGTCTATATTTCAAATCAGGTAAAGATGCATGTATATCATTTAACTTTGAGACATTGGACAATGAGTTTTGCAAATTTCATATGAGAAAATTCCAATGAAATCCATCAAGTGGAAGGCCAACTTGATGGCCAAAGATCAAAATTGCTGTTGAAATTTTTTTCATTTTTGAGAATTTTTCAACCTGGGCAGGCCGCCCATGAGAATTAGGCCACCAGAAAAATCTCTGTATTTTTTCACCACTTTTCAGCCTCAACCATCATAGGTAATGCATTTCCTATCCTACCTTCATTCGAGCGCGCCTTCGAACCCTTGTCTTATCTCCATTCGAGCGCGCCTTCGAGCCCTCGTCTGAGTTCTTTTCGAGCGCGCCTTCGAGCCCTCGACCATCAAAGGTAGTGCATTTTCTATCCTACCTCCATTCGAGCGTGCCTTTGAGCCCTCGTCTTACATTCGAGTGCGCCTTCGAGCCCTCGTCTTATTTCTTTTCGAGCACGCCTTCGAGCCCTCGACCATCAAAGGTAGTGCATTTCCTATCCTACCTCCATTCGAGCGCGCCTTCGAGCCCTCGTCTTATCTCCATTCGAGCGCGCCTTCAAGCCCTCGTCTGAGTTCTTTTCGAGCGTGCCTTCAAGCCCTCGACCATCAAAGGTAGTGCATTTTCTATCCTACCTCCATTCGAGCGCGCCTTCAAGCCCTCGTCTTACATTCCAGCGCGCCTTTGAGCCCTCGTCTTATTTATTTTCGAGCGCGCCTTTGAGCCCTCGACCATCAAAGGTAGTGCATTTTCTATCCTACCTCCATTCGAGTGCGCCTTCGAGCCCTCGTCTTACATTCGAGCGCGCCTTCGAGCCCTCGTTTTATTTATTTTCAAGCGCGCCTTCGAGCCCTCGACCATCAAAGGTAGTGCATTTTCTATCCTACCTCCATTCAAGCGTGCCTTCGAGCCCTCGTCTTACATTCGAGCGCGCCTTCGAGCCCTCGTCTTATCTCTATTCGAGCGCGCCTTCGAGCCCTCGTCTTATTTATTTTCGAGTGCGCCTTCCCCTCGACCATCAAAGCTAGTGCATTTTCTATCCTACCTCCATTCGAGCGCACCTTCGAGCCCTCATCTTATTTATTTTCGAGCGCGCCTTCGAGCCCTCGACCATCAAAGGTAGTGCATTTTCTATCCTACCTCCATTCGAGCACGCCTTCGAGCCCTTGTCTTACATTCAAGCGCGCCTTCGAGCCCTCGTCTTATCCATTCGAGTGCGCCTTCGAGCCCTCGTCTTACATTCGAGCGCGCCTTCAAGCCCTCGTCTTATCCATTCAAGAGCGCCTTCGAGCCCTCGTCTTACATTGAGCCCTCATCTTATCCATTCGAGCCCTCGTCTTACATTCGAGCGCGCCTTCGAGCCCTCGTCTTATCCATTCGAGAGCGCCTTCGAGCCCTCGTCTTACATTCGAGCGCGCCTTCGAGCCCTCGTCTTATTTATTTTCGAGCGCGCCATCGAGCCCTCGACCAAAAAAAAAACAAAACAAAACAAAACAAAACAAAAAAAATGGGTTGTCTCCTAAATGACTTGTTTCTTGATTTCTACATCTCTCTATAAAGATTATGCGTCAATCTACTGTTTTCAAGACTAAAAAAAAAAAAGAGTTCTTTCTGTATCTACTTTTCTTTATAAATTTACTACACAAAGCTAAAAGAAAATGAAATTTTCTAATATCTTTGCATAGTAAATATTACAAAGAGGGGGCAACTATCATAACCCAATTTTTGAACAAATAATAAAAATAAAAATATATTTGAAAATGAGGTTAAAACAACACAAATTCAAAGTTCATGGATGAAATTATCAAATTTTGAGAATAATTTGGTTAGAAATTGAAGAATTAATAAGTTGGGAAATTTATTTAAATTTTGGATTAGTTTAATTAATGAAATTAGAAGAATTAATAAGTTTGGGGACTTAATTAAACTTTGATTTAATTAATTAAATAAATTCAGGGACTTAATTGAAATTTATCCAAAAAGGGAAAAATTGAAAGAATTAATTAAGGACCAAATTGAATAATCCAGGAATTAAGGACTGTTTTGTAAACAGTGCACCAATTTAAGGATTTAATTGAAATTTATCCAAAAGGGGCAAAATTAAAAGAAATGTTTTAATTGCTCAGGGGTCCAATTGCAAAATTTCCAATGTTCGGGGGTCAAACTGAAACTGTCCACTGGTTGCTTGAAAACATTGTCGTTCCTAGTGGAGTCCGTTGCTGCCAAAACGCTGCCGTGGCTGGTGGAACAGTCGTGTTCGTCTTCTCCATCCCGATTCAACAGGCTGAAGATCTACAACAGATTTGATCGCCATGGACCACGTCTCTCGCCCCAGATCATGGCATGGAAGAGAAGAATCTGGCCTAGAGAGGCAATCGTGGGGATGCCTATAAAAGAGAGGCAAAAATCAACAGTGAGGGAGGAAAAAAACCCAGAAACAGGGCAGGAAGAAACCCAGAAAAAACCAGAAAAACGCAAGCAAAAAACCCAGAAAAGAAGAAGAAAAACAACCCAAAAACAGAGCATAAATAAAAAAAAAATATAGAGAGAAAGAGAGAACAAGAGGGTAGCACACATGATGAGAATTATCCTTGAAATTGTCTTCGTCCCTGCAAAAAAAGAGTAACCCGAAATCAGTGAAAAACTCAAAGAAAACCGGCATACCCATTATCTTCTTAGTTCGTTCATCTCAAAGAACTGTAAAAAAAAAAAAGACAGTGGGATAGCTGGGAGATAAAGGAAGCAGAAGTAAAAGTCATAGGCAGGCGAGAGGCGACCACCATGCCGCAAGCATCTTCGTCATCTTCAGAAAAACAGGTACGCCCCTTCTTCAATCTGTTTTTGCCTTCTGTGAATTAGTGTTGCAAGAACACTGTGCGAAGGTTCGCACTGTTCATGCACGCGTGAAATCACTTCACGCGTGCTTTCTTTAATTTCTGCCCAGCCGAGTCACTAGCTTGGGCCAGTGACCTGGCCGGGCTAGCTGGGCTTAGCCCAGCCACCAATATACATGTTGGGCTGGATTTAGCCCAGCCCAGCCCAAAAAATAAAATAAAAAATAAAACAGAAAAAAATAAAAAATAAAAAAATGTGTATGCATAAATAAAAATAATGTAAATTTATTGGTTTATTCACTAACGCCAGAGTTAGGAATAAAAATACCAGTTTAAATTTATATTATTTTTATTCGTTGTATTTTATTTTATTTAGCTAGAAAAATAAAAAAAATATGTGCATGCGTAAAAATAAATGTATTATTATTTATTTATTCACTGGCGCCAGAGTCGGGAATAAAAAAAAACATTTGATTTAAATTTATTTTTTAGCTACGTAATATTTATCAACGCCAGAGTTGGAAATATTCGTAGTTCATATTCACTGGCGCCAGAGTCAGGAATATTGTAAGAAAATTTTCATAACATAAAAAAAATAAAAATTTAGCAATTTACGACGAAACTAGCAATGCAGTCTGCCTCAGGCAGGACGTTTAAGAGGCGATAATATCTTCTTTTTTACGTAACCAGTCTCAAACCATAGAATCTTTGTTGACCAGTTAGGGTTCCTAGTGACCATAATACTAAGTGGTGACTCCTTAAACAAGACCTTTTTCCCTAAAAGAATAGGATGCCAGAAATCTGTTCTTTTTAAATTAATTCGAGAATTAATTTTTAGGGTCGCCGCGATGTCGAGTGCGACATGTGCATTTTAAAAAATAAATTTATTATTATTTATTTATTCACTGGCGCCAGAGTCGGGAATAAAAAAATATATATTGATTTAAATTTATTTTTTTATAGCT
>NC_133302.1:186539-295344 GCF_005239225.2 Populus alba | reverse complement strand
TAATGTGAGGAAAATTTCATTTTGTGGAATTTTAACGCTGTCCAAATGGATAATAAAAGGGGAGGAAAAGGTTAAATTAAGACGTACATGGAATTATGATGAAAATATGTTGTTGAATTTACTTAAGATGAAGTAAAGTGGACTTATGAAAAAGAATTTGAAAAAACTCAACATGAAAATAAATAAATAAAAAATAAGGTCATTCGGCCAAGAGTTGGTTTGATAAGGAAAATGAATTAGTTTCAATGGTATGAATAAATGCAAGGATGTGATGTTACTTAAGTCTGTACATGATGGATTGAGTAGAACAAAAATAAAATAAAATAAATTAAGATTGTTAGGTCATGTTTAAAGATATTCAGTCTGGAAAAACAAGTCATGAAAAGAAAGGAAATAAATAAATAAATATGCAAATGCATGTGTCATGCGATTCTAAATTTAAATGAATTTTAGAATGGAATTTTCAATTATGGTGGAGCCACATTTGATATGTATCTTTAATGATACTTGAGAGATTGCAGAATCTGTTCAGTAACATGGGACTTTTGCGCGAGTTCAAGCATTAGGTAGGTGTCTTATACCTCAAACTTTTGTTTTTACAATACTTGTTAGAGTTAAATAAATGCTATTTTCTATAAATGTACTTGTGCTTGTGTAATTGTGAATGTTTATATCGAGGAAAATATAGTGGACTAGCTGGTTTGAATAGAGTTAGTGGCGCTACTGTACTGACTGTCGAGTTAGATGTATAATAACAAAAATGAAGTGTACCGACTTTAGGGTGATAAATTAATGGTACATTATGATTAAATTATTGATGCTCGATTTATATATGTATATTGATGATGCGTTGTGTTTAAATAATTTATGTGAAGGAAGCAGGTGTATCGCACCTTGTCTTTTTAATTAAGTTGAGGAAACTTATTGGTAAATTTTAGAATTTATTGTTTTATTGCTTCAATGATATTGAAATGAGTAAGAGTACCTTATGTGCAATAATATACCTCTATTGGTTAGGATAATGTTTGAACGAATAGGAGTGACTTGCGTATGTTGTTATGTATCGAATTAATTATGTTATTACGGTCATAATGTCGATAAATAAGTTTGTGTGGGAATGATGCTTAGCAACAGTTGTTATAATGCATATGAAGTTAAAAGAAAAAAGAAAAAAAAAAGAAGAATAAAAGAAAAAAAAAAAAAGGGGATCGATACGAATAGAAATTTCAAGTGACATTGATTAGCTATCCGGGTTTGGATAGCTAATGGTATTAATGAGGTTTCATTGGTACCGGCAATTAGGGTGACATTGATTAGCTATCCGGGTTTGGATAGCTAATGGTATTGTTGCACGTCGGAAAAATCCCCTCGCGGCATCGGCTGACAATTTTTATCGTTGTTGCGTTTGCTTTGAATTCGTTCATTGGAGTCGCCACCTAGTAATTCATTGAGGGCTACTAGGAAACCTGATGTACTGGTCTTGTCAGAGATCGCGGGTAAGGGACTGGTTGTGGTTAGGGATGGTATTAGCACCCCTAACGCACCCTACCTGAGGTAAGCTGCTTTGTGTTCTGATGTGATTTGAAAATTTAAAATATTAATTAAATTCTAAGGCTTGAATAAATCAATTATTAAATCCCCGAATATATGTAGAAACTTGTTCTTACATTTTTGTGGAAAATACAACTTGATTTTATTTGTCCTTGAGATATTTAACCATATTTAAATTAACAATTAATTCTTTTATCCTTTTTTTTATTTTTTATAATTCAATGACATAAACAAAAAATACAAAACACACACATTCACTTTTCACTATTCTTGTTTCTTTTTCTTTTCTTTTCCTTTCCTTTCCTTTTCTTTACATCCACAATACAAATAATAAAAAAATCAATGCTAAGTAAAAATATTACATTTCAAAAAATTACAAAATAAAAACCCAAAAATCTACAGTAACTGCAGGGAAGGCCCGACACAGTGCTGGAAGGTCTCTGTGTACTGGAAACAGTGCTCGGGAACAGTGCACGGGAGGCTTTTGGTGCAGAAAACAGTGGTGGCGCGTGGACCTCACGCACCACCGCCACTGGCGTCGAGTGGGTTCACGCGCCGCCCCGGAAAAAAAACAGAAACATGGAGGCTTCGGACCAGCTTCTTCTCCTGTGTCTTCCTAAACCGCCGGCGACATGCAGAACAAGAGAAGAAACACACACCAGTCGATTTTATTTTGTTATTTTTAGATCTGCTCAAAAACTTATGTCCTCGGCTCCTCCCGGCTTGTTTTGATTCTGCCGATGCCGGATCTAGCGGTGGTCAAGGGGGTTCTCAGGAGGCGGTGGCTGGCTTCGTTTGTTGGGTGGAGAAGGTAGATCGATCGGCTGGTGGCCGATCTGTGGAGCTGCTTCTTCGTTGCTGTTGGTAGCCGGCCGAGGGGGTGTGGACGGCGCTACTGGTTCTTTGGGTTTTGTCCGGTCTGCAACTGTCGGTGGCCGGTGGATCTGTGGACGGCTGGCTCTCGGTCGGGTGAAGAAGCTGAGGCGGTGGCTTGCTTCTGTGGAGGCCGTCGCTGCTGGGACTGAAGGGGAAGAAGGAGCTGCTGAGGGGAAAGCTGGGAGACGATGGCTGCCGTTGAATCAGGAGAGAACGGGACCGATTTGGGAGCTGTTGTGGTCACGATGACGGTCGGTCTGTGGTGGGAAAATGGAGAAGGGAGATCGGTTGACTGTGGTTGTGAGGCAGGCCAGGACATGGGCAGCTGTGGAGAGGCTGGGGCCGCGGAGAAGAGGAAGAAGAAAAAAATAAACTGGGGGGTTTGGGGGTTGTTTGGCCGGTGTCAAAAAAATGCAACGGTGGGGGTGGCTGTCTTGGCTTCAAGAGAAGAGGCCTAGGGAGAAAAAAATTAAAAACCAACCAGGGGAGGGGGGCCGCAGGCTTGGTAGAGATAGGTTTAGGGTTAGGTTGTTTTTTTTGTATTTTCTGATATTTCAAAATTGCCTCCCCTTTTGTGTGAGTTGAAGACCAGTATTTATAGGTAAAATGTTGCTAGGTTTTTCAACTTGGTCCCTCAACTTCTTCTTTTTTGAAATTTGATTCTTTCTTAATTTTTTTGTATTTTTTTGAAAACGAGCAATATCAACGTCGACTCAATGAGGAAAATCAATGATTTTAAAAAATGATGCGTGAAAAGTCGAACGCGTTTGAAAAATCTTTTGAAGATTTTAAATTCTTTTTTTAGACGATGCTGAAAATGCTAAAATGACGAGAATATATAAAAAACATATTTTTTGGATTTTCATTGTTTTTTTCTCTATTTTTGAATTTTTTCTAAAAATTTATCAAAAACATGGGTCAAAAATTGGGTAGCAACAGGTATCAATGAGGTTTCATTCGTACCGGCATTTAGGGTGACATTGATTAGCTATCCGGGTGTGGATAACTAATGGTATCAATGAGGTTTCATTGGTACCGGGCATTTTAGGGTGACATTGATTAGCTATCCGGGTTTGGATAGCTAATGGTATCAATGAGGTTTCATTGGTATCGGCATTTCAGACGACATTGATTAGCAATTCGGATTTGGATTGCTAATGGTATCAATGAGGTTTCATCGGTGCTGACATTTTCTAAATTGATTAGTCGATCCCGAGAAATTGGGTGACTAATAATGTTAGTAAAGATTACTAACATCGACATGGTTAACTGTAACGACCCAACCTTTTCAAGGCCAAAGTCGCTGGATTTTATTTTTTTTATCATCTCGACTTATTCATAATTTTCATTCTTGTTCTAATCTCATATTATCACGAGTTCATACATTATCATTCATATTCCATTTCAATATTTAATTACTAGTTTTTACAGAAGGGACCGAATGACTAATTAAGTGATTTACATGTTCGTTCATGCAGAACTCATATCACCCATAATATGCGAGTATATAATTCTTTTTTGAAATGTGTGAGCCACGAAATGAATTTCCTTTGGCACCATATTGGTATTGATGTCCCTGTTACAATACAAGGAAATTTTCAACATTATAAGCCATTTAAGAAACATAATAAAACAGGATTAAAGTCACATTTTATTCATGGACCAAAAAGCATCATTCTTCAATTTCCCTTTACTTATGTAAATACCACCGTTACTAATCCATCAATTAACGAGGCTAATTTCAGTACTCAAACCCAATCATTCATCTCGAATGTCGTTAGCTGATTTAGTGTTTTTTTGTGGTTAAAGCATAACTATTATAGTCCTTTCATATACTTAGTATATCCAAACGTAGTATACATGACCACATCAGTTCTTCTTAAAACTAAATCATACACTCAAATCCGACAATCCTCTTGGGAAGCCATTAGTCGAGGCCAATCATTTATTCATCTTGCTGTCCACTAGGGTGCCATTAACTGTTTCTTCTTCTTTCTCTTATTCTTCTTCTTCTTTTTTTTTTTTCTTCATCTAGGTCATCCATTACGATGTGATTAGCTAAAGCTAGTCATTTCTTCGTCCTGATTATCCATTTGGAATGCTATTAGCCGAAGGTAGTCATTTATTCATTTCGATTATCATTTGTTCATCTCGATTATCCACCTAGGATGTTATTAGCTGAAGCTAGTAATTTAGTGATTAGTACTTAAAAGTGCATGTTTATCAAGGTTTTATATCATCATTTTGCACTTGAAGTATCAATAACTTCTTAACTAAAGCATGTTTTATAATAACAAGTTTGATATTATAAGATACCTTAATTTATGGTAAATGTTTATCTTATATACAGGCCTATCACATAAATAAAAGGATTGATTGATGAGTTTAAATATTGAAAGTGAAAGGACAAAGAGATGGCCAAACTTAGAAAAGAGATGTCGGTAAAGTCCAAACCGGAACATTGCTCGGTAATTGGATCATATCTGGAGCTCTAGATCTCGGATTTAGGTCCATTTTATATGGATGGAAAGGTAAGACAAAGGCCTACAACTTTCATGAGGAGCCCAAGATTTAAAAAGGTCGTTTTGAAGTCCAAATTGAAGGAACAACAAAGAAGTCCGAAGCTGTCTTGCAGCCCAAACACTATTTAGTGTTCATCCCATATCTTGAGTTCTAGAAGTCCAAATGACCTCATCTTTTTTTTGTTGGAAAGCTGAGACAATTTCCTAGAACATTCCTGAGGATTCTGGGCAAATTATGATGTTAGCAATGATGTTTTTTTTAGACAAGAAGATAAGGATTGTCACCAAGTCAAGATGTGGCCACCCACTCATCAATTAGTCAACAAATCAATAGTTCTAAATTTTGGCCTATAAAAGGAGGCACTTACCATGTATTGAGGCATCTGGTGTTCAGATCAAGATCATGCTCTTTCTTTCTCTCTTTGTATTGCTTATGTTTTGTTTTCATTAATATCAAGTTCATGCACTTCATTTCCTTTCCTTTATTTAGTTAACTTCTTTCTCATTTATGTTCTATTCTTGTTCATTTATGTTTCTTTTTTTCATTATGTTTAGATAAGTTAATTATGTCAAGGTGAAAAGGGTACACTAATGGTGTAAGAATAAGTATAATATAAACTTAACATGGACCTTAACGTTGGATACTAACATGTTTTATATTTGTTATCTTGTTCACCTTTAATACTTTGCTTGTTAAATGGTTAATCTAGATTTATGTTGCATAACACTTGGTAAAACAAATACTTAATCTAGATTTATAATTTACAATATTTTGAGTCGATTTGGAATCCCTCGAGCCATGATAAGTGATGGTGGAACACATTTCTGCAACAAGCCATTTGATTCTTTAATGAAGAAATATGGAATCACACACAAAGTTGCCACCCCTTATCACCCTCAGACAAGTGGACAAATAGAGCTTGCTAATAGGGAGATCAAACAAATCTTGGAGAAAATAGTAAACCCTGATAGGAAAGACTGGTCTTTAAGACTTAATGATGCACTTTGGGCTTATCGAACTGCTTATAAAACATCATTAAGTATGTCACCTTATAGACTAGTCTATGGAAAACCTTGTCACTTGCCTGTGGAAATTGAACATAAAGCTTATTGGGTTATTAAAGCTTTCAATTCAAACCTTGATGATGCTAGTCAGCTGCGAAAATTGCAAATAAATGAGCTTGAGGAAATAAGAAATGATGCATATGACAATTCGAAAATTCATAAAGCAAGAATTAAAGAGTTTCATGACAAGAGAATATTGAGAAAAACATTCAATGTTGGTGAAAAAGTCTTGCTTTATAATTCTCGACTCCATTTATTTCCTGGAAAATTAAGATCAAGATTGAGCGGTCCTTTCATTGTGAAACATGTGTATCCATATGGGGCCTGTGATATTGAGGATCCAAAGAATGGCAATGTTTTCAAGGTAAATAGGCATCGTTTGAAAGTTTATTTTGACAATTTTTCAGTTGAAAATGACTCTATTGAATTGAGTGATCCTGTATATAAAGATTGATTCTTTTTCTCACATTGTTTTGTGTTTTGTTTTGGTGTATCTATTGTTTTGCTAGTCTCTCTCTCACCCCGGTCAAATGGCGGATAACGGTACTCCGTGACATAAGTCGGTTCTTTCAGTTTCCCAAATAACTAATATCTGTATATATTTGTACAATTCTGTGCTCTTTCTCCCTTCTTTGAATCTCATCTCCAATTCTTTTTTTGAAAATGGACACCACTCTTGAAAAGTTGAAAAGGTATTTTCCCGCTCTGCCTTCAAATGCGATTACAAAAATTTACCGTGCTAGGTGTGCAAGATTGAGGTTGTTAATGAATCATGGAATTCCTAAAGATATTCGTTGGTTGATTGAAGTAAAGGTCCGATTATCAGGTGGTCTGGGCACATTGGAAGAGATCTTTCATATTTCCTCTTGGGCACAACTGCACACTCACCATAAACCTATAGGTTTGTTAAATGTCAATGGTTTTTATGATAAGTTGTTGTCTTTCCTTGATCAAGCTGTGGAACATGAATTTCTAACATCTTCGGCACGACAAATCATAATCTCTGCTGCTACTGCTGAACAATTGATTGACCAACTACAATCTTTCACCCTTGTCATTGATCCCTGCATGAGTTGCCTAGATTGGTCAACTAAGGAAAGCCGTAAAAAGCTTAGATTAGATTTGAGCCTTCATCTGTGAAACCTTGTGTCTTTTGGTTTTATTAATAGCATATTATTTTGTTTTGTTACTTCTTATATTTGTTTAAGTGTGTTTTAGGTTTGTCATTGTCCGCTGTTTCAGGTGATATCTTCTATACTCTATCTTTCTACCTTAGGACATTGAGGACAATGTCTCGTTTTGGTTGGGGGGGGGGAGGGTAGTAGTAAGTAAAAAAAAAAAAACTAACTTACTAACTGTTGTTGCTATTATTAAAACCATTTGACAAAATTGTTATTAGGATGGCAGAGTATGGAGTCAATTTTATTGACTCTAGAGACGCATCTTAGTAAGTATCATTAGCAAGGTCTATCATAATACTTCTTGAAATATTCAGGTTTACAAACTCTCGCATTGTTATCACTTGATTCTGCTTCATATACTCATTTAACAAGTATTCTTAAACCTTCATTTTCACACACACACTTTAACATATGACTATGGGTTGCATTTTGGATTATTACATTAATTATGTTCTTTTGTTAAAGGTAACAACTAAGGGAAAGGGATAGTATATAATTTTCAAAAAAAAAATTGATAATATTGATGATAATAAAAAAAACGTAGATAAGTTTGGTTTCGTAGCCTCCCTAACCTAAGCAATTAAGTCTGAAGGGGTGTTTTAACACCTAATACCCTAAAGTCAACTGACTTGGGAGCTATTGGCCCAAAGCTTGCTACATGGGTTAAGGAGAAAAGCTTAAGGGAATCAAACATTGCACTATCTACGTATCAGTATCTGCAACCCGAGTTACTAAGCTCGTAGGGGTGTCTCAACACCTAATGCCCTAAGACCAACTGGTCTGGGAGTCATTAGCTGAAAACTCATTACATGGGTTAAAGATACATTGTGTTGTATGTGCATATAAATAAAAAAAAAAAAAAGAGAAAAAAAATAGAAAAAAAAGAAAAAAAAAATAGTAATAATAATAATCCCAACCTAAGGAAGTTCACTTTAAACATTTGAACATAATATTGTTTTCTTCCAACAAAAGCCCCATAATCTATGTTTTCATATAATGAGCACATAAAAAGAAGGTTTATTAATATCTTGTTTAAGAAGTATGAAGCATAAATATAAATTTAATGAGAGTTTGTTTATCTGGATAGATTAATGGAAGTTGAATGATGAATGCCTAGCTTTGTGGAGCTTGCAAATTGTTTCTCTATTTTAACGCTTTAGATTACTAGGGACTAGTAATAAGCTAGTTGGGGGGTGTGATTAGTACTTAAAAGTGCATGTTTATCAAGGTTTTATATCATCATTTTGCACTTGAAGTATCAATAACTTCTTAACTAAAGCATGTTTTATAATAACAAGTTTGATACTATAAGATACCTTAATTTATGGTAAATGCTCATCTTATATGTAGGCCTATCACATAAATAAAAGGATTGATTGATGAGTTTAAGTATTGAAAGTGAAAGGACAAAGAGATGGCCAAACTTAGAAAAGAGATGTCGGTGCAGTCCAAACCGGAACATTGCTCGGTAATTGGATCATATCAGGAGCTCTAGATCTCGGATTTAGGTCCATTTTATATGGATGGAAAGGTAAGACAAAGGCCTACAACTTTCATGGGAGCCCAAGATTTAAAAAGGTCGTTTTGAAGTCCAAATTGAAGGAACAACGAAGAAGTCCGAAGCTGTCCTACAGCCCAAACACTATTTAGTGTTCATCCCATATCTTGAGTTCTAGAAGTCCAAATGACCTCATCTTTTTTTTGTTGGAAAGCTGAGACAATTTCCTAGAACATTCCTGAGGATTCTGGGCAAATTATGATGTTAGCAATGATGTTTTTTTCAGACAAGAAGATAAGGATTGTCACCAAGTCAAGATGTGGCCACCCACTCATCAATTAGTCAACAAATCAATAGTTCCAAATTTTGGCCTATAAAAGGAGGCACTTACCATGTATTGAGGCATCTTGGTGTTCAGATCAAGATCATGCTCTTGCTTTCTCTCTTTGTATTGCTTATGTTTTGTTTTCATTAATATCAAGTTCATGCACTTCATTTCCTTTCCTTTATTTAGTTAACTTCTTTCTCATTTATGTTCTATTCTTGTTCATTTATGTTTCTTTCTTTCATTATGTTTAGCTAAGTTAATTATGTCAAGGTGAAAAGGGTACACTAATGTGTGTAAGAATAAGTATAATATAAACTTAACATGGACCTTAACGTTGGATACTAACATGTTTTATATTTGTTATCTTGTTCACCTTTAATACTTTGCTTGTTAAATGGTTAATCTAGATTTATGTTGCATAACACTTGGTAAAACAAATACTTAATCTAGATTTATAAATTTACAATATTTTGAGTCGATTTGGAATCCCTCGAGCCATGATAAGTGATGGTGGAACACATTTCTGCAACAAGCCATTTGATTCTTTAATGAAGAAATATGGAATCACACACAAAGTTGCCACCCCTTATCACCCTCAGACAAGTGGACAAATAGAGCTTGCTAATAGGGAGATTCAAACAAATCTTGGAGAAAATAGTAAACCCTGATAGGAAAGACTGGTCTTTAAGACTTAATGATGCACTTTGGGCTTATCGAACTGCTTATAAAACATCATTAAGTATGTCACCTTATAGACTAGTCTATGGAAAACCTTGTCACTTGCCTGTGGAAATTGAACATAAAGCTTATTGGGTTATTAAAGCTTTCAATTCAAACCTTGATGATGCTAGTCAGCTGCGAAAATTGCAAATAAATGAGCTTGAGGAAATAAGAAATGATGCATATGACAATTCGAAAATTCATAAAGCAAGAATTAAAGAGTTTCATGACAAGAGAATATTGAGAAAAACATTCAATGTTGGTGAAAAAGTCTTGCTTTATAATTCTCGACTCCATTTATTTCCTGGAAAATTAAGATCAAGATTGAGCGGTCCTTTCATTGTGAAACATGTGTATCCATATGGGGCCTGTGATATTGAGGATCCAAAGAATGACAATGTTTTTCAAGGTAAATAGGCATCGTTTGAAAGTTTATTTTGACAATTTTTCAGTTGAAAATGACTCTATTGAATTGAGTGATCCTGTATATAAAGATTGATTCTTTTTCTCACATTGTTTTGTGTTTTGTTTTGGTGTATCTATTGTTTTGCTAGTCTCTCTCTCACCCCGGTCAAATGGCGGATAACGGTACTCCGTGACATAAGTCGGTTCTTTCAGTTTCCCAAATAACTAATATCTGTATATATTTGTACAATTCTGTGCTCTTTCTCCCTTCTTTGAATCTCATCTCCAATTTCTTTTTTTGAAAATGGACACCACTCTTGAAAAGTTGAAAAGGTATTTTCCCGCTCTGCCTTCAAATGCGATTACAAAAATTTACCGTGCTAGGTGTGCAAGATTGAGGTTGTTAATGAATCATGGAATTCCTAAAGATATTCGTTGGTTGATTGAAGTAAAGGTCCGATTATCAGGTGGTCTGGGCACATTGGAAGAGATCTTTCATATTTCCTCTTGGGCACAACTGCACACTCACCATAAACCTATAGGTTTGTTAAATGTCAATGGTTTTTTATGATAAGTTTGTTGTCTTTCCTTTATCAAGCTGTGAACATGAATTTCTAACATCTTCGGCATGACAAATCATAATCTCTGCTGCTACTGCTGAACAATTGATTGACCAACTACAATCTTTCACCCTTGTCATTGATCCCTGCATGAGTTGCCTAGATTGGTCAACTAAGGAAAGCCGTAAAAAGCTTAGATTAGATTTGAGCCTTCATCTGTGAAACCTTGTGTCTTTTGGTTTTATTAATAGCATATTATTTTGTTTTTGTTACTTCTTATATTTGTTTAAGTGTGTTTTAGGTTTGTCATTGTCCGCTGTTTCAGGTGATATCTTCTATACTCTATCTTTTCTACCTTAGGACATTGAGGACAATGTCTCGTTTTGGTTGGGGGGGGGGGGTAGTAGTAAGTAAAAAAAAAAAACTAACTTACTAACTGTTGTTGCTATTATTAAAACCATTTGACAAAATTGTTATTAGGATGGCAGAGTATGGAGTCAATTTTATTGACTCTAGAGACGCATCTTAGTAAGTATCATTAGCAAGGTCTATCATAATACTTCTTGAAATATTCAGGTTTACAAACTCTCGCATTGTTATCACTTGATTCTGCTTCATATACTCATTTAACAAGTATTCATAAAACCTTCATTTTCACACACACACTTTAACATATGACTATGGTTGCATTTTGGATTTATTACATTAATTATGTTCTTTTGTTAAAGGTAACAACTAAGGGAAAGGGATAGTATATAATTTTCAAAAAAAAAATTGATAATATTGATGATAATAAAAAAAACGTAGATAAGTTTGGTTTTCGTAGCCTCCCTAACCTAAGCAATTAAGTCTGAAGGGGTGTTTTAACACCTAATACCCTAAAGTCAACTGACTTGGGAGCTATTGGCCCAAAGCTTGCTACATGGGTTAAGGAGAAAAGCTTAAGGGAATCAAACATTGCACTATCTACGTATCAGTATCTGCAACCCGAGTTACTAAGCTCGTAGGGGTGTCTCAACACCTAATGCCCTAAGACCAACTGGTCTGGGAGTCATTAGCTGAAAACTCATTACATGGGTTAAAGATACATTGTGTTGTATGTGCATATAAATAAAAAAAAAAAGAGAAAAAAAATAGAAAAAAAGAAAAAAAAATAGTAATAATAATAATCCCAACCTAAGGAAGTTCACTTTAAACATTTGAACATAATATTGTTTTCTTCCAACAAAAGCCCCATAATCTATGTTTTCATATAATGAGCACATAAAAAGAAGGTTTATTAATATCTTGTTTAAGAAGTATGAAGCATAAATATAAATTTAATGAGAGTTTGTTTATCTGGATAGATTAATGGAAGTTGAATGATGAATGCCTAGCTTTGTGGAGCTTGCAAATTGTTTCTCTATTTTAACGCTTTAGATTACTAGGGACTAGTAATAAGCTAGTTGGGGGGTGTGATTAGTACTTAAAAGTGCATGTTTATCAAGGTTTTATATCATCATTTTGCACTTGAAGTATCAATAACTTCTTAACTAAAGCATGTTTTATAATAACAAGTTTGATACTATAAGATACCTTAATTTATGGTAAATGCTCATCTTATATGTAGGCCTATCACATAAATAAAAGGATTGATTGATGAGTTTAAGTATTGAAAGTGAAAGGACAAAGAGATGGCCAAACTTAGAAAAGAGATGTCGGTGCAGTCCAAACCGGAACATTGCTCGGTAATTGGATCATATCAGGAGCTCTAGATCTCGGATTTAGGTCCATTTTATATGGATGGAAAGGTAAGACAAAGGCCTACAACTTTCATGGGAGCCCAAGATTTAAAAAAGGTCGTTTTGAAGTCCAAATTGAAGGAACAACGAAGAAGTCCGAAGCTGTCCTACAGCCCAAACACTATTTAGTGTTCATCCCATATCTTGAGTTCTAGAAGTCCAAATGACCTCATCTTTTTTTGTTGGAAAGCTGAGACAATTTCCTAGAACATTCCTGAGGATTCTGGGCAAATTATGATGTTAGCAATGATGTTTTTTTCAGACAAGAAGATAAGGATTGTCACCAAGTCAAGATGTGGCCACCCACTCATCAATTAGTCAACAATCAATAGTTCCAAATTTTGGCCTATAAAAGGAGGCACTTACCATGTATTGAGGCATCTTGGTGTTCAGATCAAGATCATGCTCTTGCTTTCTCTCTTTGTATTGCTTATGTTTTGTTTTCATTAATATCAAGTTCATGCACTTCATTTCCTTTCCTTTATTTAGTTAACTTCTTTCTCATTTATGTTCTATTCTTGTTCATTTATGTTTCTTTCTTTCATTATGTTTAGCTAAGTTAATTATGTCAAGGTGAAAAGGGTACACTAATGGTGTAAGAATAAGTATAATATAAACTTAACATGGACCTTAACGTTGGATACTAACATGTTTTATATTTGTTATCTTGTTCACCTTTAATACTTTGCTTGTTAAATGGTTAATCTAGATTTATGTTGCATAACACTTGGTAAAACAAATACTTAATCTAGATTTATAATTTACAATATTTTGAGTCGATTTGGAATCCCTCGAGCCATGATAAGTGATGGTGGAACACATTTCTGCAACAAGCCATTTGATTCTTTAATGAAGAAATATGGAATCACACACAAAGTTGCCACCCCTTATCACCCTCAGACAAGTGGACAAATAGAGCTTGCTAATAGGGAGATCAAACAAATCTTGGAGAAAATAGTAAACCCTGATAGGAAAGACTGGTCTTTAAGACTTAATGATGCACTTTGGGCTTATCGAACTGCTTATAAAACATCATTAAGTATGTCACCTTATAGACTAGTCTATGGAAAACCTTGTCACTTGCCTGTGGAAATTGAACATAAAGCTTATTGGGTTATTAAAGCTTTCAATTCAAACCTTGATGATGCTAGTCAGCTGCGAAAATTGCAAATAAATGAGCTTGAGGAAATAAGAAATGATGCATATGACAATTCGAAAATTCATAAAGCAAGAATTAAAGAGTTTCATGACAAGAGAATATTGAGAAAAAATTCAATGTTGGTGAAAAAGTCTTGCTTTATATAATTCTCGACTCCATTTATTTCCTGGAAAATTAAGATCAAGATTGAGCGGTCCTTTCATTGTGAAACATGTGTATCCATATGGGGCCTGTGATATTGAGGATCCAAAGAATGGCAATGTTTTCAAGGTAAATAGGCATCGTTTGAAAGTTTATTTTGACAATTTTTCAGTTGAAAATGACTCTATTGAATTGAGTGATCCTGTATATAAAGATTGATTCTTTTTCTCACATTGTTTTGTGTTTTGTTTTGGTGTATCTATTGTTTTGCTAGTCTCTCTCTCACCCCGGTCAAATGGCGGATAACGGTACTCCGTGACATAAGTCGGTTCTTTCAGTTTCCCAAATAAACTAATATCTGTATATATTTTGTACAATTCTGTGCTCTTTCTCCCTTCTTTGAATCTCATCTCCAATTCTTTTTTTGAAAATGGACACCACTCTTGAAAAGTTTGAAAAGGTATTTTCCCGCTCTGCCTTCAAATGCGATTACAAAAATTTACCGTGCTAGGTGTGCAAGATTGAGGTTGTTAATGAATCATGGAATTCCTAAAGATATTCGTTGGTTGATTGAAGTAAAGGTCCGATTATCAGGTGGTCTGGGCACATTGGAAGAGATCTTTCATATTTCCTCTTGGGCACAACTGCACACTCACCATAAACCTATAGGTTTGTTAAATGTCAATGGTTTTTATGATAAGTTGTTGTCTTTCCTTGATCAAGCTGTGGAACATGAATTTCTAACATCTTCGGCACGACAAATCATAATCTCTGCTGCTACTGCTGAACAATTGATTGACCAACTACAATCTTTCACCCTTGTCATTGATCCCTGCATGAGTTGCCTAGATTGGTCAACTAAGGAAAGCCGTAAAAAGCTTAGATTAGATTTGAGCCTTCATCTGTGAAACCTTGTGTCTTTTGGTTTTATTAATAGCATATTATTTTGTTTTGTTACTTCTTATATTTGTTTAAGTGTGTTTTAGGTTTGTCATTGTCCGCTGTTTCAGGTGATATCTTCTATACTCTATCTTTCTACCTTAGGACATTGAGGACAATGTCTCGTTTTGGTTGGGGGGGGGGGAGGGTAGTAGTAAGTAAAAAAAAAAAACTAACTTACTAACTGTTGTTGCTATTATTAAAACCATTTGACAAAATTGTTATTCCTATACTTGTTTGAAGTACCATTAGTGGATCCTCTAACCTTGACATTTATTTTTATCATTGTTTAATCCTTACATTAATCTTCCAACTCAAAGTTCTCAATAATTTCTTCCTCCTCTTCTTTATTATTATTATTATTATTATTACTATTACTATTATTATTATTATTTTACATCTATTTATATTATATAATATATAACTTTGATCTTTTCATAAACTCAGTATATAAGCTGGAAACCGGTGACCCGATCTTTTAGATCATTCTCAGGTATAACAACGCCACGTACTGAGTATTATTATTATTACTATTAATATTATTATTACTACTACTATTATTGTTATTATTATCGTTATTATTGTTGTTGTTGTTGTTGTTGTTGTTGTTGTGTTGTTATTTATAATTTATACAATTAACCTCTCTGTGGTTCGACCCCGGTCTTGCCGGGTTATTTATTACTTCAACACTCCTGCACTTGGGAGAAGACATCAAGCTTTTGGTCGTGTCAAGTTTTTGGCGCCGTTGCCGGGGAGGTAAATTCTTGTATAAATTATAATATTTATTTTATCTTCTCTTTTCATTTTTCATTTTATTTAACTTTTGTTTCTTTTTCTTCTCTTTTATTTTCTTCCTTTTATTCTCTTCTTACACGTGCATGAGAGTTTGGTCACGTACATTAAGTGGTAGACTTTGTAGGGTATCCTCATCATTTTCAGAAAATATGGCCGTAGAAGATAATCAATCACTTCATAATGAGAATAATGAGAATAACCGTATGAGAACACTTAGAGACCATATGAATCCCACAAGAACAAGTGCACCCTCATGCATAGTTTTCCCTCCTGATGCATCTCATTTTAATTTTAAGCCAGACATTATTCAACTTTTACCATCTTTTCATGGCTTAGACTTAGAAAATCCATACTTGCATTTAAGGGAATTTGAGGAGGTTTGTAATACCTATAATGACTCAAATTGTAGCATGAACATCATTCGATTAAAGCTTTTTCCTTTTTCATTAAAAGATAAAGCTAAAACATGGCTATAAAATTTGAGACCAGGATCTATTCGTGCTTGGGATGAAATGCAACAACAATTTTTAACGAAGTTTTTTCCGTCTCACAAAACAAACTCTTTCAAAAGACAAATCATCACTTTCACTCAAAAGCCAGGAGAAACATTTTACCAATGTTGGGATAGGTATCGAGATCTGCTTAATACTTGCCCTCATCATGGTTTTGAAACATGGAGATTGGTTTCACATTTTTATGAAGGTTTAACACCTAGAGATAGGCAAATGGTTGAATTGATGTGCAATGGAACTTTTGAAGATAAAGACCCTAATGAAGCAATGGAGTACCTAGACTTGCTAGCCGAAAATGCTCAAAATTAGGACACCACAGGTACTTATGAGGCACCAAGTAAAACTCAACCTCATACATCTAGTGGAGGTATGCACAACCTTAGGGAAGATCATGACCTCCAAGCCAAGTTTGCATCTTTAGCTAGAAAAGTCGAAGCACTTGAATTGAAAAAGAGTGGTCAATTAAAATATGTTCAAGACATTGTGTGTCAAATCTATGAAACCAAGGAACACTCAACAAATGATTGTCCAACTTTGCCTTCTTTTAGGGAATGCCTCCATGAACAAGCTCATGCTTTAAACAGTTTCCAAAGGCCAAACCATAACCCATACTCACAAACATATAACCCTGGTTGGAGAAACCCATTCTTGAACCTTGTGAGAAAGATGATGAGTCTATCTCTGAGGGTAAGGAAGGGGTTGAACCTGAACATTGCAAAGAAAAGGTTGATTCCCCACCAGCACTTCCATTTCCTCATGCCATGACCAAACAAAGGAAAGTCAATCACAACTCTGAAATCTTTGAAACTTTCAAACAGGTAAGGATCAATATACCTTTGTTGGATGCTATTAAACAGGTTCCTTCCTATGCTAAATTTTTGAAAGATCTATGCATTGTGAAGAGAAAACTGAATGTGAAAAAGAAAGCCTTTTTAGCCGAACAAGTGTCATTCTTCAAAACAATAATGCTTTTAGGATGCCACTTACTATAGATTAATCGTTTATTAGTCTCGATTATCCATTTAGGATGCCACTTACCCAAAGTATATCATTTATTCATTCTGGTAATTCATCTATGGTGCCATTACCATAGCTAATCATTTATTCATTCTGGTAATTCATCTATGGTGTCATTACCATAGTTAATCGTTTATTAATCTCGATTATCCATTTAGGATGTCACTTACCGAAGCTAATCATTTATTCATTTTGGTAATTCATCTACGGTGTCATTACCATAGCTAATCATTTATTGATCTCGATGATTCATGTAGGATGCCATTTACCCAAAGTAAATCATTTATTCATTCTGGTAATTCATCTATGGTGCCATTACCATAGCTAATCATTTATTCATTATGGTAATTCATCTATGGTGTCATTACCATAGTTAAGCGTTTATTAATCTCGATTATCCATTTAGGATGCCACTTACCGAAGCTAATCATTTATTCATTTTGGTAATTCATCTATGGTGCCATTACCATAGCTAATCATTTATTAATCCCGATGATCCATGTAGGATGCCATTTACCCAAAGTAAATCATTTATTCATTCTGGTAATTCATCTATGGTACCATTACCATAGCTAATCATTTATTAATATGGTACTGCTTGATTCATCATGAAGGATTTTCTCTCCTGGCTTCTTCTGAGAATTATCCTCTGATTGATTGTGCCCATCATGCCAACACCCATCAAGATTGTTAATCAGTCATGAACTTGCCTTCGGTTGAAACACCATTCAAGTATGTATGGTCACCAGCCTTCATGGAACTGCCAAGTCATCCAGACATGGTTCTCATGCTTTGCAGTAAAAAGCTCATCATTGTAAACTCGATGTTCTTCTCTATGGATTCCTTCCAGCTTGTCAAATCAAATCATGAAAAGAAATGCGTTGGCATCATCAATGATCCATTTTATCACCCGTATTCATGCGGTGAAGCGTGCATTTGAGCTTCAAAACAAATGGTCCCACTGTCAGTCTTGGTGGGTGCATTCGTTCACATGCAACTTTGTGATAACATCGATCCAAAGTCATAACCATGTTGAAGATGATAAACCAAAATGAAGATATGAAAATATCCTTCTAGTGCAGCGTTGCTCATCAATTGCTGCTGAAGTTCACTAAATCATGGATTGTCTTTGAACAACATTGCCCCCCAATATGATCTGAAGGTTCGTTCATCGGTTTATACTCAAAAAGGTTTTTATTTATCATTGCCAGATGTTAAAACTTTCCGGGACTTTGATGACTCATCATCTGATTCTTTCTTTGCCCCCAGCTGATCTGGATACTGTCTGTTTTCCTTCTTAGGGTCCACTGTATTGCCCCCAGGTGGTCAACGTTTCAAGGAGTGTCGAGAAATGTTGATGTCATTTTTGTCAAGGATTTTGCAAACTAAATTGATGTTCTTGTTTGAAAATCTTTCTTGTTCTGGAATCAAATCTCATACTTCAAAGGTCATGTCTATTCAAGTCTAATTGTTGAAATGAAATCAGAGAGATATCAGTTTTTTGAAAAGTATTTTTGAAATTCAAGCTTCTTTGGTCAAAGACCCAAGACACGTCATTCAATGTAGTCCTTCGATTGTCTTGTATTTTGAAAACAGAAATTGACCCGTTGTAAGATTAAAATGGTTTTTCCCATGGTTCTTTCTATCCACTTTAAACTCTGATTTTGAGTATATCTCTTCTTTCTTTTTTTTTGATGGTTTGTGATGAGGTGATATTTTTGTGAACTTCAAAGGAAAACAACAGGCTCAAATCAAAACTTGAGGATTCATCAAGGAAAACTGTTTTGTTTTTTAGCAATAATTTTATCAACATGCATAATGACCAGTAGCTTAATTCATGAAGCCACGACTCTTATGGAAAAACTCTTTAAGTTTTGAGATCGCCATTTATCAGTTCAAATTGCTTACTTGATCAAAAAGGGGTTTTAAAAGCACGTAATGTAGGCTATGGTTCATGGCTATGAAAGAAAAGAATTTCAGAGGCTCAAAAGGTGTTTGAGGGTTTCAACGACTTAGGATCAACATAAACTATTCATCGATTCTCTTTCTCTTATCGTCATTGTAGAGAAAGTGACATATAACCTTGTTAATCTCAAATATCAGAATTCTCTTAACATAGGTCATAACGCAAATCCAACTTTTTCTTTGATGAATAACTAATCTAATTTTGAAGACATTAGAGGCTTTATCCTAGACACACCAAAAGATATGAAGCATCGATTTTTCTAGTGTTGACTTTTGGCATTTATTGTCTTTTCTCAATTGAAAACTGCCTTGCCTCTCTTAGAATTGATAGGCATTCTTTTTCCATTTCCTTTTAACTTGTCTTTCAGTGAAGGCAAATTCAACTCATGCCTTCCTCAAAATTTTCTTATATGCCCCCAGTCTATGTGTTTTCTTTTAACTCTCTCAATCATCAGACTTTTGTTCTAAGCCTTCCCCTTTATCCATTAATGTCTTCAAAATATCTCACATTTGCCCGCAGTGTGGGGTGTGATCCTAGTCAGGATTTCTTTTTGAAAGAAAATATTTCACTAGGCTCAAACTGGGACTACAAGGGATCATATTTCAAGAAACGTGAAAGGATAACAAAGATGGCCTTTTCTCATTTCGAGCAAGGTCAGTTAAAACCGATAAATTTTGACCTCATCCAGTGTAATGATTTGGACTTGTAAAAGTCACTGATTCACAAGTCCATAGCTACCGAAACCATTACATGTCATTATGCATACTGCTAAAACTTAGCTAAATGATGTGTGGTTCAATTTTGTGTGTGAGCTTAAAATTTGTTCGGTCACCTCATGTCATTTCAAACAAGAATCGAGTCATTTCTGTAATCAAAACACTTTTAATCTTTAGGATTGATTAACTTTTATCGCATGTTGGAGTTTGATCAAAATATTTTGTCAAAATACCCTTTGAAAGAAGTATCTCTTGATTTCAAAATAACAAGAAGACAAAGAAAAGACATGTTTCGTTCCAGGATGAGATGTGATCCCAAAGCAAAATGCAAAATGGCAAAAATCCATAACAAAAATGCTTGACAGTTTAACTCCTTCTTGGATCAGCTTCTCTGGAAATATCTATGTTTTGTCGAGCAATTCCAATTACTTGTCATTCTAAAAATGATTGACGACATCATCTTTCGCAAATTTAGCTCGACTCTTGAAACTCTTGCATCTGTTTAACTAAAATGGCCGAGGACCCCCACCATGACGACACATCTCTTGTCCAGATTGAACCACCTCGAAAATAGTGGTTACATGGGATTTGTCGGAGTCAAGCAAAATTCTAGAATCTGGCAGATGCTGGTCAACAAACTTAAGTGGCAGAGGAATGTCAATCTTGGCAAAGACATTTGAGTAATTGATGCTACCGTGAGACCTGGCTAGACCACATAATTAAGGTTTCACACTGTCAAAGTCATCTCCTGATTCACCTCTCATCATTGTTCTAGAATCCATGGCAGATCCTTCAATCTTTCCTCTCTTCATAGCTTGTTCAATTCTTCGGCAAATCCTCACAACATTATTTCAATCTTCCAATGTTGCTGTGGTTGGTTGAGGATTGTTAGAAAACTTTCCAACAACTTGGTAATCTTGGCAGCGCCCAGAAACTTATAGTATCGCCACTACCGACGTGTGGAATCACACATTGTCTCTATTGGAAGACACCTGATGAATCTAAAACTCCTTTGTCCCCTCTTCGATTTCTCACTGACAGTGCAGCAAACAAACACCTATAGAGGAAGTCCTGCTCTATTGAAGTTTCAGTCTTCTTCAAAATTTTCAGTCTAGGCATGTCTCTTCTCTCTACTCTTGCATTTTAATACTGACACTGTTGGAGGAAAATCATAGATGATCTGAAACTACTGTAATCCTTCTTGGATTTCCCACTTGCGGATCCACAAACAGATTCCTGCCGAGAGAGCTCTGCTACGTTGAAGTTTGATGTCTGCTCATATTTTTCAGACCAGGTCTGGCTCTTCAAACTACTAAGATGTCTTCGTGCTGAAACCGATGAGAGAAATATTTGTAGCATATGCAACTTATAAATCCCCTCTTGCATTCCCAATTTGCAGAGCCATAAATGGATTTTTGTAGAGAGAGCTCTGCCATATTGAAGTTTGACGACTGCTAATATTTTCAGATCAGGTCTAACTCTTCTGCCTACTACAATGTTTTGCTCGTGCCACTGGTGGGAAAAAGTTTCAAAGCATATGAAATTAATACATCCCCTTTTGCATTTCCCATTGGCAGATCCACAAATAAATCTCTACAGAGAGAGCTCTACCACGTAGAAGTTCAGTGTCTGATCATGGTTTTTCGGACCAACATCTTGTGTTGTTGAACTAAAATTGAGCTCATAATTGGGGTAGCTTCAAAGCAGACTAATGCACCATATACAGGAGGTAGTAGTCGTTTGGTTCCATTAGATGATGTGGAGGCGATGAACAGTGCAACTGGACAGGAATTAGAGTTGTCATTAGTTGATGACTGAAGGCGTTGTTGTTGTTTGTTCATGACTGAAAAGGAGAGATACAACTTCAATTGGACGTGGACAAGCAGTGTTCCCACAGAAGACTGTGCAGACATTCTCTTTCCATTTGATGCTCAACACTTGTTCGAGCAGATCTGAGTCTAGCTACTTCACCTTTGATGCTCTCACTCAATCTGATAATGAGCCTTTATCTGCATCTTTCTTCACTTCCATCCTTTCTTCAATCACTTGTAGCACAGCTTGTGCGGGGGAACCTACTTTTCAACCCGGTACATACATGATAAATGTATGAATATGTAATCTATATGACGAACTCACCCTTCGAGGGGTGACAATATGGTCGTAACTCTTGTATGATGGAACAAGAATCGTGATTTTTGCCCAAACTCTACAATGAAAAATTTCTGAGTGACGGCCATTGTGTCACCACAAGTCTTGAGTTCAAGATGCTTCAAGAAGGGTTTGCTCAGATGCAAAACAAATATTTATGGAGCATACATCCTACAGGCAGGTTCTAATCTTTTTACGTGAGACAAAGGATAGGTTTACTACTTGGACGTGGACAAGCAGTGTTCCCACAGAAGACTGTGCAGACATTCTCTTTCCATTTGATGCTCAACACTTGTTCGAGCAGATCTGAGTCTAGCTACTTCACCTTTGATGCTCTCACTCAATCTGATAATGAGCCTTTATCTGCATCTTTCTTCACTTCCATCCTTTCTTCAATCACTTGTAGCACAGCTTGTGCGGGGGAACCTACTTTTCAACCCGGTACATACATGATAAATGTATGAATATGTAATCTATATGACGAACTCACCCTTCGAGGGGTGACAATATGGTCGTAACTCTTGTATGATGGAACAAGAATCGTGATTTTTGCCCAAACTCTACAATGAAAAATTTCTGAGTGACGGCCATTGTGTCACCACAAGTCTTGAGTTCAAGATGCTTCAAGAAGGGTTTGCTCAGATGCAAAACAAATATTTATGGAGCATACATCCTACAGGCAGGTTCTAATCTTTTTACGTGAGACAAAGGATAGGTTTACTACTTGGTCTCTAAAAAAGGGTCTCTTGTTGTCCCAGTGATTACCCTCGTAAAGGCAATATAGGGGCCCAGTAGGTAATAGGTTGGCACATGTCCAACTATTACCAGTCTAAGCACTCAACGAAGAGTTGGGGTTTACACAAACTTAAACCTTGACTCAAGTCGTAAGGTAAGCTGCTAGTCCCCCACCTAACCTAAAGCTTGTGTGTGCTTTCAAAAATTAACACTTGTGATGCATGAGAGAATTATATACAATGCATGGATAAAACAAAAATAAAATAAGACAAAAATGAAAAAACATAAACACATCAAATATACAAAGCTTAGTCCAATAATGTTGAAAACAATACCGTCCCCAGTGGAGTCGCCATTCTGTCGCACGTCAAAAAATCCCGTGCGGCATCGGCTGGCGATTTTTATCATTGTTATGTTGCGTTTGCTTTGAATTTGTTTGTTGGAGTCGTCACCTAGTAATTCATTGAGGGCTACTAGGAAACCTGATGTACTGGTCTTGTCAGAGATCGCGGGTAAGGAACTGGTTGTGGTTAGGGAAGGTATTAGCACCCCTAACGCACCATACCTAAGGGAAGCTGCTTTGTGTTCTGATGTGATTTGAAAATTTAAAATATTAATTAAATTCTAAGGCTTGAATAAATCAGTTATTAAATCCCCGAATATATGTAGAAACTTGTTCTTACATTTTCGTGGAAAATACAACTTGATTTTATTTGTCCTTGAGATATTTAACCATATTTAAATTAACAATTAATTCTTTTTGTCCTTCTTTTTTTTTATAATTCAATAACATAAATAAATAAATAAAAAACAAACACACACAAACATTTCTTTTTCTTTTTCTTTTTATTATCACTTTCTCTTTCTTTTCTTTTCTTTTCTTTTACATCCATATTTAGAAAGTACAAAAAAAACTCAAAACTAAATAAATATTACATTAAACAATTTGGAAATTACAAAATGACCCCCAAAACACCCCGGAACAGTGTCAGGCCAACTTCTGGAGCTGCTGGAACAGCGGTGGTGCGTTGTTCCATGCACCACCATCACTAGCGGCGCGTGAATCCACGCGCCGCCGCTGAAGAAGATGGCAGAAACCGGTGGATGGGAACCTTTTGCTCTTCTCTGCCTCCTGGCACCGACGGTGACCTGCAGCAATAACAAGAACGCAAACACCAGTTGATTTTATTTATTATTTCCTTTGTTTTTTTGAAATCATGCTTCGGTTTCTCTTCTTCTCGGTTTTGGTTCTACTTCTTTCCCCGGATCGATCTGTTATGGGTTTCTTCTTCTTCTCCGGTGGCAGATCGGTAGTGGAGGAGGAGCTGTCGGTGGTCGATTGAAGCAGGAACCCGGTGGCGGTGCTGAGGAGATCGGGTCTGTAGTCGGCTAAGGACGACTATGTGGCTTGCTGTTGTGGTCGGGTCTATTCGTTGACCCGGAGAGAGAGAAAGGTCTTGCGGTGGCCGGATGCTGTGGTGGCCGTTGCTGCTGAGGAGACCGAAGAAGAAGATGTTGCTGAGGAAAGGGACGATACCTATTGGTGCTGCTGCTGTCAGCCGAGGGAAGAAGGATCGGCCGAGAGGGAGAGAGGTCTGGTGACCGGCGGCTGTGGGGGAGAGGCAGAGGTGGAAGGTCCAGTGGTGGTGGCTCCGGCGTGCTAGGGAGAGTCTGGTTGGGGTTGGCTGTGAAGAGAAAAAAAAAATGGCTTTGGGGAGGGGGGGGCTGGCGGCTGTTTTGAGAAAAATGGGAGAAGATAGGTTTAGGGTGGGTTTTTTGTATTTTCTGGTGTTTCCAAAATTAGCCCCCCCATGTGTGAATTAAAGACCAGTATTTATAGGCAAAATGTTGCTAGGTTTTTCAACTTGGTCCCTCAACTTCTTTCTTTTTTATAAATTTTGATTTTTCTTATTTTTTTTTGTATTTTTTTGAAAACGAGCAATATCAACGTCGACTCAATGAGAAAAATCAATGGTTTTTAAAAAATGACGCGTGAAAAGTCGAACGCATTTGAAAATCTTTTAAAAATTTAAATTCTTTTTTAGACGACGTTGAAAATGCTAAAATGACGAAAATATATTAAAAAAACATATGTTTTTGGATTTTCTTTGTTTTTCTCTATTTTTGGATTTTTTGAAAATATATCAAAAACATAGGTCAAAAAATGGGTAGTAACACAGGGCATGGAAGGTCTATGTAATCATGGCTGGATTCTTTCCTCTTATACCGCCTCCGATTTATCAAATAAGAAGAAGAAGAACGTTGTTGAGGTACTATTCTGTCTCTCGTGCACATAAATACTCTCTCTCTCTCTCTCTATATATATATATATATATATATATATATATATATATATATATATATATATATATATATATATGTTAGTGTTTGAAATTTCAGCACTTTTTCAAATGAATTTATATATGCGTGCAATGGTAGTTATGGATATCATATTCACTACTACGATGTCAAATTGGCTATGAGTATCTATTATTTTAAGTTTCCAAAGGGGTTGAACTACCATGGACAAGGATGTTCATTATCATTTCGTATACCTCCAGTTTTCCAAGGGTTGATTTTTTGGGCTTTCTCTACAAGGATTGTTTTTAGTCGGATTCCCAGAATCAATGCTATTATTAGAAAGAAGAGCAACGGTATTCAATTGTTTGAAGCTACACAGGTAGTCGGACACTATTCCCCTCTTAGTTGGGTAAGATACGTAAGTTCAAGTGAGATGGCAATGGAAGAACATTGTGCACACGAAGAATTGGAATTGTATGTGAATTTGGGGAGCGAAGACATTAATGTGAAACAATGTGGGATCCAAGTGATTGTAGATTTGGATTCATTAGAAGGAATAGAGGGGAATCATGGCGTTGATAACCAAGAGTCAGAAGTGGAAAGAGATAGAGTGATACATGTACCGTCATATCATCTGCTTCCTCATCCGCCATATCATCTGCTTCCTCATCCTCTTTATGGTTCAATAGGATTTACTACAATGGAGCAGTGGAAAGATTATTTATCTAATTTCCCATTACGTACAGAAACTTAATTTAACCTGAACTCAATTCGTTGAAGGATTTAGTTTTTGAGTTGGCAACGGTACAAAACAAACAAACAAATAAATATAAAGCATTGTGTTTTTGGGCTGTTTCTTTTTATATAATGTATCATTTGTTGAAAATAATTTTACTCGGAAGGGAATAAAGAAGGAAAGTGTTAGTTAAATGTGGTGAATGATTGCTTGAAGGGTTGAAATATTGGGCTGTGGTTGCTTAAAATTCTACTAGCCTGATTTTGTTGCTTTCATTTTTAGTTTGGCATGACATCTTAGAAGATAAACTAGGTGTATCACGAATAATAATTCACGTGGATTTTTCAATTAATAATTTCACATGAACTAACTGTTACACGCTTCTACTAATCTGTTTCTTTGGCTTAAAAATTTGGAGAACTAATTGATACAATTTAGAATTAAAGGGACCAAATAAGACATACCCTGTAACATAAGGACTGAAGTATCCTTTAAAAGAAGCCCTTTCTATTCCATGATGTTCAAGAAGATGCAAGAGGACAAAAAACTAAAGGGTTTTAAATGAATAGACAAAAAAATAGAAAATTGAAATCATCCCAAGAAAACTAATTGAAATAAATATAGATATAGAAATTAAAGTCTCTTTAGTTTTCCATTAACTTCTAATTTCATGAACAAATCAGTAATTAATGTGTTGTTTTGAAGGAAGAATAAGTGTTATATACTAAAATTGAGCAAAGAATTATGAAGTCTAAACTAGAAAAAAATATGTCAAAATTTATTGCAAATCAGACTTAATGTTGATGGTGAATGGAAAATATAAAGAGTCTACGTAATACCATAACCTTATTTTTTGCCATAATAGAACCCACTCCCAAACCTATTTTAGTTTTTGAAATTCCAAGCCACCTTACAAAGCTTTTTAGTATACATATATATATCTTGACTCCATAAGAATCATCTTTGAAAAGAGATAATTTTCCTTGCAAAACCATATGGTATTTTGAACAAGAACATATGATATAGAGGAAGTTGTTTATCATTGGGATAAAAAATCAATGTATCATCTGTTAGGATATTGCCATTTATTGGCAATACCCCACCACCACTAAGTGGTAGCACCATTAGTGCCACTAATGGTGGCATGTTTTAAGGTCTTCTTGTCCCACCATTGTCTCCCAAGTGCAGCTGCTGGAAAGAAGAAGAGAAGCCACCATTAGCCTATAAATGAGGCATGCAAAGAGAGCTATGTGAGAGGGAGAATAACGTGAGTGTGTAAAAGAGTGAAGAGAAAGAGAAGAGAAAGGGGCAGCAGCCCTGCAGCTGCAAGGCAGCAAGAGAGATGGGAGTTGAGTGATGAGATCCTCCTCCATGTATTTATTGTATTCTTTCTCTACTCTAATAAAATGGACTCTCTCCCGTGGACGTAGGCGGTTTTGCCGAACCACGTAAAATATTGTGTCTCGGTGTGCTTATCCTCCGTTGAGCAATAATCAGTTCATCACCGGTCACCGGATTCCGCGCCCCACAATTGGTATCAGAGCATATGGTTTAAGTGGTGTTTGATTTTTGCTCAAAAATGAAAGTTGTCAAAATTGTGTTTTGACCATACCACTGTGTATAGGAGGAAGAGACGAAGCCACCGGTGAAAACCGCGTCGAAATCGGACGTCGGAATCTCCTTCACGCGCCGTCACGCTCCGACGAGCAGACTGGCCACGCACGCAGACGCGCGCCACGCGTCACACGCGTCTTCTTCGCCCGGATGGGCTGACCCGACCCGATTACCAGACGACCCGACCCACGTGACTGACCCGGATAATGATGACGTCAGCATGACGTAATTTGTGACGTCAGCATGCACAGTAAGCATGACCCAAGATGACATCATCATGATGTAATGGTGACGTCATCAAACACAGTCAGCATGCCATGTCAGCGACAGTCAGCAGACACGTCAGCACAGTGGGACCCACATGCCATGTCATCAGCCGCGAGCCGAGCCGAGCCACAGCCGATTGTAGCCGAGCTGAATGGGAGCCGAGCTGAGCCGCGAGCCGAGGTAAGGATTCTGTGCAGCAGAGTCTACGTGCAACCGGATCTGAGAGTGAATCTGGGCCGTTGATCAGGCCAGAATTGTTTTGATCAAATCTTAGCCGTCTGAAGTGCGATTTGGACGATTCAAGACATGTTTCCAGCTAATTTGATCATTCCGGATGCAATGGTACGGTCTGATCATTGAGATTCGAGACCGAAAATGGCAATGGTTTATTATTAAAGAGAGATTGCCCGATCAGGAGGCATCTGAAGGTCTGGATTGAGGTCGATGGAGATTAAGGAGAAGAAGGTGCACATGTTTACCCAATTACATGTGCTGTAATGTTAAATGGGGAAATTTAATGCCTTGATGGAAGGCAAAATTGGGACACTCTAGACACCCGGTTATGTGAACAATTAGAGGTGGAGAGTGGAAATTGACGAAGTCCAATCTTGACGAATCTAAGCACTGGTAGTCTCGCCAGATGTTGAGAAATCAGGTATGAAGCCAGGATACCCAGATCACTTGCAAAGGAGAGCCGCAACAAAGCTAGCAAATGGTTGTATATACGGAGAGACAGTACGATGGATAGATATAGCCTAAGAAGTTCTGTCTAGGAGATTGGGTTTTAAGCGGGACCAGTGTGACCCCTCCAATCTTTCCTGGGAACTTGCTTAGTGGAAGGATTATCCATACGGTACTATTTTCGTATATATAGCAGTTTGTAATGAAACGGTTGAAGACTAGCAGGATGACGGCACAAGGGGAACAGTTGGGTTCCGCATGATCAAGGATCTGATGGAGTGGTGATTTCTTCAAAGAAGCTAGATTCGGTGACTGTGATTTCTCAAGGGGAGAATTGATGAAGACCCTGATAATGGAAGAGAAATACAGCAATGGAATGAAGATTGACACCCTATTTTGACTTGGACAGGTGTTGTAACAGGATGAGCTGCTGTCAAACATAAGCAAGGAATAGGGAGAAATCTGGAGAACAGAAATTGCACAAGGGCACACGGAGATTGTGCAAGAGTACCCGAGGGATCCAACGAGGTACTGTAATGAGACAACAGGTGCAAGGAGAAGAAGTGTTCCCAGATGAAGCTCAGAGCAGAGACTGTTAAAGTTTGTACAACAGGAAGTCTTTTATGCTCTTGATGAAGACAACAGGCGAAGACCTTTCAATGCATGCAAGGATGGAAAGAGAGCTGTTGCAGAGGCACCTAATTGAGGGGGTGCAAATGCCTATGATAAAAGGCGAAGACACCAAAGAGAGTGGTGTAGGTGGAGCTGTCAAGCAGAAAGGCGTAGAAGCTCCAAACATAGAAATCGAGGTGGAGGATTGCGAGGAGTATACCGCAACTTTCTCTTTCTATGTAGTTAGTGGCAGTAATCTCTCCCAAGTCCACATGGTGGTAGAGAATCTTGGAGCCACTGGAGTCATCCCCAATGAAGGAGGATGAGACCGCCCCATGACAGCGGGCGGAGACACCTTAGAGAGAAGGTGTGAGGGCCATGATATGAGCCCAGAGTTCAAACCGCCGCATGACGACGAGCGGAGACACCTCATGAGAAGGTGTGAGGGCCAGGATAGGAGCCCAAGTTCAGAACACCCCAGAGCCGATGTGATGGCTAGATATAAGTGGACAGATGGATAACCAATGAAGTGGCTATGATGAGTATGAAGACAAATGCAGGATTGACTTTCATGGATATTGCCCCCATGCTAAAGATCAATGAGCTAGAAGACATTTGCCTTGGACAATAAGTGTGTGACTTGTGGAGCATTAAGACGCGGCTGCTATGAAGGAGCAGAGGGCATGCGCAGGTTCCGGGAACGAGTTGACTCTTGTCAAGGTGGTGAGCTCGGTAATGGCATTGTAATACTCAGAGTATGGAGATAGATATGGATCAACCTTTAATGGGCTGCCCCCATGGTTAAAGGTGGAGAGCTACCTGGACTCTTACGACTAAGAGCGAGAGACTCATGGAGAAGTAAGGCGTGGTTCCTATGGTGGAACAGAGGGCAGGCGCAACTCCTGGATGAGTAGACTCTTGGAAGAGTGGTGGGCTTGTGATCATATTTGAGATACTCAAATAATGACTGTCGCACTTGGAATATCCGTTTGAGGGGGTGTTGTAAGCCTTGGTGTAAGGCTTGATAAATCATTCCGGACCGAGCATGGCTGATACGCTCGAAGGGGAATGTTGTGTCCCAGAGACAAGCGTTAACACTCTTCAGATGTGATGTGTGAGACCATCTGGTTGAAGTGATCCTTTGGTGTAAGCAAAGGTGTGCTTTGGTGACTCTGGTTATTGAAAGGTTTGGCGAGTACCTGTAAACTTGGCCACGGACGCTCTCGGAATGGTAAGCTTGGAAGAGCTGCAGGATGCAAGCTTGTGCTGAAAAAGCAAGAGGACAATTGCCCACATAAATGGCAAAGGGGGTGATTGTTAGGATATTGCCATTTATTGGCAATACCCCACCACCACTAAGTGGTAGCACCATTAGTGCCACTAATGGTGGCATGTTTTAAGGTCTTCTTGTCCCACCATTGTCTCCCATGTGCAGCTGCTGGAAAGAAGAAGAGAAGCCACCATTAGCCTATAAATGAGGCATGCAAAGAGAGCTATGTGAGAGGGAGAATAACGTGAGTGTGTAAAAGAGTGAAGAGAAAGAGAAGAGAAAGGGGCAGCAGCCCTGCAGCTGCAAGGCAGCAAGAGAGATGGGAGTTGAGTGATGAGATCCTCCTCCATGTATTTATTGTATTCTTTCTCTACTCTAATAAAATGGACTCTCTCCCGTGGACGTAGGCGGTTTTGCCGAACCACGTAAAATATTGTGTCTCGGTGTGCTTATCCTCCGTTGAGCAATAATCAGTTCATCATCGGTCACCGGATTCCGCGCCCCACATCATCAACATACTGTAGTGCAGTTGTTGTTTGAGCCGAAAATTGTATTCTTGAATATAGACCACTCTACATTGCTTGACCTAAAAGGATCGCTAACCCTTCTACTACAATATTAAATAGAAAGGTGACACAAGATCCCCTTGCCTAAAATACCCTCCTGCATATGAAACTCATTAAATGATGAGTCATTAATTAGCACTAAAAGTTTAGATGTAGATATGCATTCCCAATCAAAGAAATATCCACTTACAGCCAAATCCCATAAAAGCTATGACTTTCAAAATGAAATCCCGAGTCACCAAATCAAAGGCTTTTTGAAAATCCGCTTCAAAAAGAAAGCCTTGAATATGTTAGACAAGCTAAGAGCTGAAACAATCTGGGGTTTCTAGAACCCATCTTGCACCAATTATTTCTTGCTTTTTACCTCCGGAGATACTCATGATGTCTTATTAAATCCCCAATCTCATTTAAACACCTCAACTCTACACATTCAACATCTATTAAATTTCTATTTTCACCACCATTATATATCAATAGCCTTAATTCTAGATTTTATCAATTTAATCTTATGCTCCAAGATACCATAAAGTGTTAATTAAGATCCCACTATCGAAGATTTTTTTCGTATCCACTAAGCTTACTAATGATACAGAGGCGATTCAGCATGTCATAACAAAGGAAGGCCCAAATCATTTTCAAATCAAAATAAAAAGAATTATACATCAACAAAAAATATAAAAAACAAAAAGGCTTTCTATCCCAATCTCTGCACTCCCTAACATACAGACAAACAATCGCACAATTAAACCCCGTGTTAACACAAGTACCAAACAAAGGAATCTAATGTGAACGAAATTCAATATTTGCGACCTCAAAAGATTCACTATTCCACATGACAAGTAGACTTCCAGACCTTCCTTATGAGTCTATACCATGCCATTTAATATTAGAACTATTCCATAATTTATACACAAAAGAATCATTAATCCTAGAAATCTTAGTTTCAGCAATGCAGGAGACATCAAGTTGATAACTATCAATGACATTCCTAATCACGTCTTTTAGAACTACGTACTTCTCCAACCTCTAGTGTTCCAAAAACTGATCTTCATAGATATGATAAAATACCTGTCTATTGTAAAAACAGGAAGGGAATCATACCGTTTTCACCCAATCTGCAACCTCCTCATCAGACGTTGCTCGAAATTGACTCTTCAGAACCTCCTCTCCATACAAGACTGTAATGCCCAAATCATGCTTGGCACTCAACTGATCTCTCCACTTCAGATTTCTGATAAGAACAAGCACCCATCTCTATATTCACTTCATTTCTGCATTTAGAATTGCGAAAATTAGATGCCTTAATTCTTGAGTCCATGGATGAATCACTATAAACATGCCAAAATCAGTTCCCTCAAAACCCCCCTAAAGATTTAAGAGCTTTTACCTTTCGATGCTTCTTCTTCACACAACCCTTTTTCTTCTTCTTACGCGTAGTGATAGTAGCCATATCAAAATTTCCTGGAGAAAAGGTGTGATTTGATGATGTCCCATTTACATCCGCCTTACGGTCAAGGAATTCACAATCCCATTATTGAAAAGAATGAAGAGAAAGATTGAATTTGTAGTCGTAATTTGTTATTGATACTGAATCATATACTTATACAGGGAGGCTGCAACTAATTCCTACAAGTCAGGAATCAGTTGCTGCATTGTAGCCTTAGTAGCGAAATATTAGGCATTACAATAGAAAGTGAATAAATGCATATCTTCTGTTTATACAACTCTGCTATTCTATATACGGGAATATTTCATTTCCCTACACTCCCCCTCAAGTTGGAGAGTGGATATCCTGCACTCCTAACTTGCTAACCATAGGAACAAAGATCTCTTTTCCCAGGGGCTTGGTCAAGACATCTACCAGTTGATGTGCAGAGTCGACATGTTTTGTAATGATGGAACCATCTTGAATCTTGTCTCGGATGTAATGGCAGTCCATTTCAATGTGCCTAGTTCTCTCATGAAACACTGGATTGGCTGCAATGTGTAACGCAGCTTTATTGTCACAATATAGAAAGGCAGGTTCATAGTGTGAAATTTCTAAGTCTTTCAGTAGACATCACAGCCATGTTAACTCACAGCAGGCTCCTGTCATTGCTCGGTATTCTACTTCAGCAGAAGAAAGTGAAACTATTTTCTTTCACTTTGATCTCCAGGATATTAGTGAAGGTCCAAGAAAAACACAATAGCCCGTTGTAGACCTCCTAGTGAGTGGACAACCTGCCCAATCTGAGTCACAATAAGCTCTCAACTTTAAGTCACTCTTGGAAGAGAAAAATAAGCCTTGGCCAGGTGCACCTTTTAGATATCGAACAACTCGAAGGGCTGTCTCCATATGAAGTTTTCAGGGCTGCTAAATAAATCTACTCAAGACATGTACAACATACGTTATGTCTGGCCTTGATACAGTCAAATAATTTAACCGACCCACCAATCTTCTATACCGGTTTGTATCCTTGAGCAGGGTGCCCTTGTCTGATAATTTTAAGCCTCGTTCCATAGGAGTATTGATAGGAGCAGCACCTAACAACCTTGCATCCTCAATGACTTCCAATGCATATTTATGTTGTGAAATAAAAATTCCATTCTTTGAAGCAAACACCTCAATTCCAAGAAAGTCTTTTAAATTACCAAGATCTTTGATATGAAAATGTTTATGCAGGAATTGTTTAGTTGCAGCAATGTTAACCGGGTCATTTCCAATGATCAAGATATCATCAACATATATCAAAAGAATGGTAAAAGACATACCCTACTTCCTGGTGAATAGAGAATAATTTGCTCTTGATTGTATAAAACTAGCAAAATGCATAGCTTCAGAAAATTTGGCAAACCAATAGCGGGATGCCTGTTTTAAATTGCAAAGTGACTTGTGGAGGCAACAAACTAGATGGTTCTCCCCCTGGCTCCGAAGACCTGGTGGCAGAGACATATATATCTCCTTATCTAATTCTCCATGAAGGAAAGCATTGTGGACGTCCATCTAGTGTAGGGACCAACCATGAGCTGCTGTTAAGGCAAGTAAACAACGGACATAGATTATTTTGGTAGTAGGAGAAAATGTATCATGGGTAGTCAACTCCTTCCATTTGAGTGAAACCTTGGGCGACTAAATGAGCTTTGTACCGCTTGACAGAACCATCTGAATGGTGTTTTATTTTGTAGACCCATCTGCAGCTAATCGGTGTCTTGCCTATCGGTAGTGGGGTGAGAGACCAAGTGCCATTAGCTTAGAGAGCTTGCAGTTCGGAACGCATGGCCTCCTGCCATTCAGGATGAATAGCAGCCTCTGAATAAGACTTAGGCTCTGTGATGGTGCTGAGCTGAGCAACAAAGGCGTGATATGCAGGGGTATAACGATGATATGAAACAAAGTTGGCCATGGGATAGCGTGTACCTTTGGTTGGACTTGGCAATAAGGCGGCTGATTGGTGGGAGTAAACATTGGAGCAGTTGAGCTTGGCTGGTGGAGCAGTATGGCAGCTGGAGCGAAGAAGTGGGGTGGGTTTAGGTGGTGGTAAATTTTCAACAATAGTAGACGATGGAGATGGAGATGGAGATGGAGAAGTGGACGATGGAGATGGAGCAGCTGGGAGAATTGGGTTAGAAGGCTTAGGACGACGTGTATAGATGCGGAGGATGGGTGGAGGCTGGGTTGATGAGGGGTGTGGATTGGAGGAGGCAGGTGGCGGTGAACATGAAGGTGCAGGTATTGTAGCAGGAGGAGAAGTTTGTGGACTGGAATAAAGAGAAGTCGTGGCATGGGTTAGAAGAGGAATAGGACCAAATTCAATGGGTGAAGGAGGTGGAACAAAACCGGGCTTGACAGATGCATAAGGAAAAATATGTTCATGAAAGCCCACATAGCGACTAGTGAAAATTTTTTTGGAAGATAAATCAAATAATTTATATGCCTTTTAACCGGTAGGATAACCAATAAAAATTAAGGGCATTAAGTGAAAGTCAAATTTGTGAGAAGGATGTACATTGGTAGCATAAGCTAAGCAACAAAAAACTCGGATATGAGAAAAGGAAGGCAGTTTTGAGTATACAAGTTCAAAAGGAGTTTTGAAGGAGAGCACTGAGGAAGGAAGTCAATTGATTATGTGGACAGCAGTAAGAGCACACTCTCCCCAAAACTGGGTTGGGAGTTGAGCTTGAAATTTCAAAGCTCGAGCTACTTGTAAGATATGAAGATGTTTGCATTCCACAACCCCATTTTGTTGAGGCGTGTAAACACAGGAATGCTGAAAAATGACACCATTATCTTGAAAAAAGGAACGGAGTGATATAAATTCGCCACCATTATCACTTTGAAAAATTTTAATGGGAGTTTCAAATTATGTGAGAACATAACTGAAAAGGTGTTTTATAAGAGATTGAGCTTCAATTTTGTGTCACATCAAAAATATCCATGTGAAACGTATGTAATTGTTGCTACCCAATTTTTGACCCATGTTTTGATATATTTTCAAAAAATCCAAAAAATTGAGAAAAACAAAGATAATCCAAAAAATATGTTTTGTTAATATATTTTCGTCATTTTAGCATTTTCAACGTCGTCTAAAAAAGAATTTAAATTGTTAAAAGATTTTCAAACGCGTTCGACTTTTCACGCGTCATTTTTAAATCATTGATTTTTCGCATTTGAGTCGACGTTGATATTGCTCGTTTTCAAAAAATATAAAAAAATAAAAAAAATCAAAATTTACAAAAAAAAAAAGTTGAGGGACCAAGTTGAAAAACCTAGCAACATTTTGCCTATAAATACTGATTTCCTCAACACATTCAAGGGGGGGCAATTTTGTAAAGGGGAAGAAACCACAAAAAACCCTAAACCTAAACTTAACTCTACCCAAAAAAAAAACACAGCAGCCCCCCACCCCTTGCTTTTTTTTTTCTCCTTCACCCGGAGCCAAGCAGCGGCGACCCCTCGGATCCAAAGGAAAAACCAATACTCTCTCTTTGCCAAAGAACCGAACCCGCTCCCTTTCAAAACTGGCCGGCCCTTAAAAATCCATCGGAGCTCATCTCCTTCTTTTCTCCATGCCGCCGCTCACCATCTCCACTGTTTTTGATTTTTTTTCTTCTTCCCCCTCAGCGGTTGATTCATCTTCCCACACAGCCCTCTCTATCTCTTTTCCTCTTCACTTTTTCCAGTCCTCTCCACCGGCATCACCACAGCTCCTTCTTCGTCTCAGTCCGGCCACGACCCCCTCCTGGCCGACCCATCCCAGCAGCTGCTTCTCCCCGCAGACCCGCGATCACCAACGCTGCCACAGACCCGATCTCCTCAGCAGCAGCGCCGCCCACACTCCCTCGGCCGGCTACCAACAGCAACGGAGAAGCAGCTCCACAGAGCCGTCCCCCCTTGCATAGATCGGCCACCAGCAGCAGCACAGCCGCCGCCAGACCTGTCCTCTTCACCCAACACAGCGGCGCCGACAGATCTCAATCCTGTCTGCCTCCGGCGACCAGCCACTTCCCCGACCTCTTCCTCTCCGCCGCCCGATCTGCCACCGGTTGAAGAAGGAACGAACAGACGCCATGAAGAAAGATGACAGAAAGTAGATCTAAAAAACGAAAAATCAGAATAGATCTGGACAAAAAATCAAACTAAAATCGACTGGTGTGCGTTTCTTTTCTTGTTCTGCAGGTCGCCGGCGGTTTAGGAAGACACCGGAGAAGAAGCCGCTCCAGGCGCCCCTGCTGTTTGAGGTTTTCCAGCGCCAGTGCGTGTACCCACGCCCCGCCAGTGGCGGTGGCGCGTGGGACCCACGTGCCGCCAGTGGCGGTGGCGCGTGGGACCCACGTGCCGCCAGTGTTCCTGCACACTTTTTGACTTGCAGAAGGGTTTCTTGTAATTTCATATTGTTTTGGGGCTATTATTGTAATTTTAATGTAATGTTTGTTTATTTATTTATTATTTTTTTTGAATTTTTGTATTTTGTAAATAGAGATGTAAAAGAAAGAAAAGAAAAAGAAAAGAAAAGAAAAGAAACAAAAATAGTGGAAGTGTATGCGTGTGTTTGTATTTTGTTTTATTTATTTGTATATATTTTTTAAGGATAAAATTGCAAATATATTAAAGAAGAATTTAATATTTTGATCGGATCACGGTTAAGAATTATTAACTTATACGTAAGTGATATTTCTAATTTTCCGATGAAAAGACAATTATTAAAACTTCTTTAACACATCAAACTTGCAAAGCAGCTTACCTCAGGTAGGGTGCGTTAGGGGTGCTAATACCTTCCCTAACCACAACCAGTCCCTTACCCGCGAATCTCTGACAAGACCAGTGCATCCGGTTTCCTAGTAGCCTTCAATAAATTACTAGGTGGCGACTCCAACAAACTAAATTCAAGCAAACAACAATGAGAGAAAAATCGTCAGCCGATGCCGCGCGCTGATTTTTTTTCGGGGTGCGACAGTAATCATCAATGATAATAAGAAAATAATGAGCACCAGAAATAGAAAGGTGTCCCCAAATGTCACAATGAATTATTTCAAAAGGTTTTGTAGAGGAAATGACACTAGAACTGAAAGGCAAGCGACTTTGCTTAGCCAAAGGACATATAGGACAAACATGACTGGATTGAACATAAAAATTTAAAAATTGCTGGGCAATGAAACTCAAACGATGAGGTGAGATATGGCCTAAGCATTTATGCCAAAGATCGGTTAATGAGATGGTGAGTGTAACAACCCGGCTTTTCAAGCCCAAAAACAACAATAATTTTTTTTTTGTACTTGACACACATTGTGTCGGTAATCGGCGAACATGTTCCTTCACATCATGAATATATAATCCATACATCAAGTACAATCAACATTTCATTTAAAAGTGAATCTTACATAAACTCATAATATTATGTTTGCATGATTAGAAGTTCGCATTTTTAAAATATACATGCATAGTCATGAGGTTGTGATTCTATCCTACAATAGTCATCACGAATTTAATCTAAAATGATCTAATAATAGTTATACATTCAGTACATTGATTCATATAAAAGACATCATGATTTAGAATGCAACTAACATGATTATTTGCAAAAGTAGGTTTCGTGTATCGGTTTCCTAGGCACCTTGTTGGTATGATGTCCCTACTGCAGTACAAAACATTTACAAGAAATGCAATTACTTAATAATAATAATAATAATAACAATAAGAAAATGGTCTGGCAGTTTAACGAAAGCATTAACATTATCATGTTTGAAGCGTGTCATTTGTAGTTCTTCATGTTCTTGGTATACACAACTTGCAGTACATATATATGCACCAATTCTTACAATCAACCATAATCTTAAATCTAGCCATTCTTTTAAGACATCATTTGTCATGGTTAACTGTTCACTCACCCCCAGCCATCCCCTTCGAATGCCATCAATCAAAACTAATCAACTTTTTGTCTCAGTCATCCCTTCGGATGCCATTAGCCAAAACTAATCAACCGCTTGTCCCGGTCATCCCTTTTGATGCCATTAGCTGAAGCTAATCATTCATTTATTTCGGTCATCCATTCGGATGCTATTAGCCCGTTAATCAATCGTTTGTCCCGGTCATCCTCTAGGATGCCATTAGTCGAAGCTAATCATTTGTTTGTCCCGGTCATCCCTTCGGATGCCATTAGCCAAAAACTAATCAAACCATTTGTCCCGGTCATCCCTTCGAATGCCATTAGCCAAAGCTAATCATTCATTTATTTCGGTCATCCATTTGAATGCTATTAATCGAAGCTAATCAATCGTTTGTCCCGGTCATCCCTTCGGATGCCATTAACCAAAGCTAATCATTTGTTTGTCCCGGTCATCCCTTTAGATGCCATTAGCCGAAGCTAATCAATCATTTTTCAACATTTAAGCATTTGGCAATCTGATATCTAAATTAACACAATACGACAATGATAAGGTATTTCATTGTTCAAGGTCATCTCTTTAAATGTCATTAGTCGAAGTTAATCAACTATTTGTCAACATTTAAGCATTTGGCAATCTGATATCTAAATTAACACAATACAGTAACATTCATGATAAAGTATTTTCATTATTCAACATTATTTAAAAGGAAGGTGAAAGTCACCTACCTATAGTAGAAGCTCTACTCGTGCTCCCCTGTTGTTGTTGTTGCACTACACTGGCGGTCCCTCCTGCAGTCACAGACTCATCTCATAAATTTTCCTCATTCAAGGATATGTTTTATAATAATCATATCAATAGCTAATAAATCTTTATTTCAATCATTTCTTTCTTTATATCTTACATTTTTCTTATTACACCCATTAATGTTGTCATCCTTTATCCAACCATAGTTATCATTCCTTCAAGCCAATATTATAAAGAATCCATATTCATCCACTACTCATATGTTACTTTCTATGCATGTTCATTTCCTCATAATAACATACATACATATATCATGTATATTTTCAGAGTTAGTATCTCAATGTGCAAGTGTTCGTATGACTCAATTCTTTTATATAATATTCACGTGAAAGTCTATTGTTACTGTCTAACTTTGAACCGTTACTGTTTGACTTTCAACCATTACTGTCTGACTTTAAACTGTTACTATCTAACTTCCAACCGTTACTGTCTGACTTTGAACTGTTACTATCTGACTTTCAACCATTATTGTCTCACTTTAAACCGTTACTCTATGACTTTCAACTGTTACTGTCTGACTTTGAACCGTCACTGTCTAGACATTTGAACTATTACTGTCTAACTTTGAACTGTTAATGTCTAGATATTTGAACCGTTACTGTCTAACTTTAAACTCTTACTGTCTAGACATTTGAATTGTTACTGTCTGAACACTCATCATATTTTTAACTATATCTAGAGTTATAGAACTATGTTTCAAGCAAGATTAGTCTCGTTAGAAAGCTAATACATGAGGCTACAAGTTCTCTAAAGGAAGGAGAACCCAGTTCTGCCTTTGAGATAATCAAAATTGCTCATCAACAAACACTACCCTATAGGGTCTGTCAAGAATCAATCTCGGTTGATGACCCATAGCTGGGGTTCTATAGCTCCATATTGAGGAAGACCAATTTTCTTAGTTAGATATAAAGAAACTTGATCCTAATTCTCTCATGCTCCTACTCGGATTCTCTCTAAAAGTTAGGAGATAAATCTGTTCAGATTCATTAACCTTTCCATTTACACACAACATCCACAATTTAACTTTTCTCTTTTATCTCAACCCCTAACCATATTACATATCGTTTAAGAGTGTCAAAAAATATCTTTATAAGAGCCAATTTTTCTTATTTATTTCAATCTTCCCTCTTAATGTCAAAAATAAAACATTCTTATCGATTTACAAACTTTCTAAACAATATTCTTCTAAACACAATCCTTGACAATAGTTTCAATCAACCATAAATAACAAGATGAATAATATTTGAAAACAATCCATACTGTCAAGTTTATAAAGCATTATTATGAGTATAACATATCCAAATATTAACTTCATCTAATGGTGGAAAATTTCCAGAAATATAGGTTTTAACTGAACTGACCTCAAACTTGCAGACCTACTATGCGAGATACACAACTTCTATACAAATGTTTGTTTCAGATCTCCACTGTTCAGGAATATCATGTTGATCCAACGGTGAAAGGTGGAGTTATAGATGTTGGTTGATTTGCCATCAATATAATCTTCTCTCCAGCCTCTCTCTAAACTCTCTCTTACTCTTGCCAGTCCCTCCAATAGAGAAAATAGAATGATATTTATAGTTCTAACATCTTGTTAATTGCACATTTATCCCCACCCCTTTTTATCATTATACATAAAACTCCCAGCCTTCTATTATTTGAATATTGACATCTCTTGATCTTACGTATTCATTTTGTCCTCGCAAATATTTTCCTTTTCAATGATTTAGTACTATATTCACTTTTCATTTCATTAATTTCACTATTTTTTATCTTAATTTAGGTTTCTTTAATTTAATTTAACCCATTTTACTATTGGTTAAATTTCTCATCTTTTAAATACCCAAAAAATTATAATCGAGGGTTTACAGTAAGGTTGCAAGCTGGTCAATGTAATGGCGGGGTAGGTTGTACCATAGATTTCTTCATCGCTATTGCCACCAAGTAGTATAGTCCGTCACGTTGTTTACCCCAAACCAATCATCTTCCTCGTAGTCAGATCATGCAAAATACACCAATAAGGAAAAAAAAAAGGTTACCGAACAATTCAAACCTCTTGTCAAACGACTGACTGACATCAAGTCAACTTTGAATGTGGGGTACACACAACCACGTCATGGAAATAATAAGTGGAATTCAAAGGCAATGATCCCTTTGTAACAATATTAGTTGTTTCACCGTTAGGCAGCAACATAGGAGGCGGTGAGCAATTTTTATCTTGTTGAAAAAATGATTGAGATGATGAAGAAATATGATATGTTGCCCCACTATCAATAATCCAACTACGGGAAGCAATTTTAGGCAAACCTGGTTTGGTTACAGCATGTGCTTGAGAACTAAATTCGGCACCTTTTTCATTAAGAAGAGATAAGAGCTGCTTCAATTGGGTCTCTGAAATTCCAACAACTGACTTGTCGTTTTCTTTAGCAAAACTCTTTGACACATGGTTTGCTGCAGATTTGTTGTTGTTGTTAAAGCGTCTGGCTAAATTGTGTTTTGCCTTAGGGTGCCTTGCTAGATACCCATGGAGCTTATAACAGGTTTGGACCCAATGTCCCGGTTCTCCACAATGGGAACAATGAGGTCGTCCTCTTCTAGGTCCAAACTGGCGTCTGTCCTGTTCAAATCTACGTCCTCCACTGAAATTGTCTCTGTCTTGTTCAAATCTGCGTCCTCCATTGAAATTATCTGTCAATCTGTCTTGTGATCTAAAAGAATGGTAAGAACGCTCATCTTTGTCATTGAACTTACTATTGTTGCTTTGAACCGCCATAGTTGCACTGTTAACTGAATCATTGATGGTGTGTGTTGAACTTAGAAGACGTTGCTTTTCTTCTTGAGAGACAAAGGAATAAGCTTGTTGAACCAAAGGAAGGGAATTCATCAAGAGAACTTGTCCACAAACAGCACTGTAAGATTCATTCAACCCCATCAGAAATTGCATTAATCTATGTTGATCTTGTTGCGCCCCATGTAGTGAATCATTGTAGGAAGCTAGTTCATGCCACAGTCCCTTCAATTTTGTGCAATAGACTGAAACAGAGAGTTGTTCCTACCTAAAACAAGCGATATCTCGCTGAATTTCAAACATACGGGGTGCATTGCTTTGAGAAAATCGATCATGAATGTCGCACCCCAAAAAAATAATCAGCGCGCGGCAATCGGCTGGCGATTTTTCATCGTTTGTTGCGTTTGCTTTGAATTCGTTCGAGGGAGTCGCCACCTAGTAATTCATTGAGGGCTACTAGGAAACCGGATGTACTGGTCTTGTCAGAGATCGCGGGTAAGGGACTGGTTGTGGTTAGGGAAGGTATCAGCACCCCTAACACACCCTACCTGAGGTAAGCTGCTTCGTGTTCTGATGTGATTTGAAAATTTAAAATATTAATTAAATTCTTAGGCTTGAATAAATCAGTTATTAAATCCCCGAATATATGTAGAAACTTGTCCTCATATTTTCATGGAAAATACAACTTGATTTTATTTGTCCTTGAGATATTTAACCATATTTAAATTAACAAATAATTCTTTTTATCCTTTTTTAATTTTTAATTCAATAACATAAATAAATAAAAAACAAACATACAAGCACACACAAACATTTCTTTTTTTTTTTTTGTTTTTATTATCACTTTCTCTTTTTCTTTTCTTTTCTTTTCTTTTATTTCCATCCACATTTACATAAAGTACAAACTAAAAAAAACTAAAAATTACACAAATATTACATTAAACAATCTGAAAATTACAAAATAATCCAAAACTATTCAGAACAGTGGCAAACGGATTTCTGGAGTTGCGGAACAGTGTTCAGCAGATTTCCTGGGCTCGGGAACACTGGCGGCGCGTCCTCCCACGCGCCACCGCCACTGGTGGCGCGTGGGTTCACTCGCCGCCGAAAAAAAAAACAGCTACAGGGGCTGGATCGGCTTCTTCTCAGCCTCCAAACGCCGGCGGTGACCTGCAGAACAAAAAAAAAGAACAAACACAGCAGTCGATTTTAACTTTTTCTTAGTTTTTTTCAGATCTGTTTTTATTTGTTCTTTCTTTCTCCGCCGTCTTCAATCTGCCCCTCTCTGCAGATTGTTTCTGTTTCCTCTTCTTCTGTTCAGATGGCCGGCGGTTGTGGGTGTCTTCTTCTCCTCTATTTCTGGTGGTGGATCCGGCGGTTGCAAAGGGGGAGCGACACTGCTTGGGAAAGGAACAGCGGTGGCTGGCCTTGCTGCCGCTGCTTGTCCGGTGGGCGCTGGGTTCTCCGATGAGTCGGCTGAGAGAGGAGGGTGGAAGCCCGTCTGGCTGATGGTGGTCTGTGGCCGCTGCTGGATAGGCTGTGAGAGGTCGGGAAAGATGGAGACCGAAGGAGGAAGACTCTTGCTTCGGTCCGGTGTGTGGCTGAGGTTGGTTCTCCGTTGGCTGTTGAGGGAGGAGGACGCCGGTGCTGGAAGATGACAGCGGAGAGGGGGGAACAACCGGGAAGACAAAAAATATACCTCAGCTGCAGGGGGCGGCGGCCCTTTGGCCGAAAGTGAGAGGGTCCGGCTGAAGGGGGTAACAGCCGGTTGAGGGAGAAAAAAATGTCAAGGGTGGGGGCTTGTGTCCGGTGGTTTTCTCTCCTTCTGCAGGGAAAATGGAGAGGAAGCTCTGGTTAGGGACGGTTTCTCTGGTTTTCTCTGGTTCGGTGGGGGCTGATTTGTGAGGGGAAAATGGTTTCTTTGTGGCTTGGGGCCGGCTGAGGAGAAGTGGCTGTTTGGCTTTGGTTTGTGGCCGGCGGCTGGGAAAAATTAAAACCAGGGGGGGGGCGGCTGCCCTTCAAAAAAAGATTAGGTTTAGGTTTTTTGTATTTTTTTGATGTTTCCAAAATTAACCCCCTTGCAAAAAATGAACCCCCCCTCCTTTGTAAGTGTTGGAAACCAGTATTTATAGGCAAAAAATATTGCCAAGTTTTCAAAATTGGTCCCTTAACTTTCTTTTTTTGTAAAATTTGATTTTTTCTTGTTTTTTTTTATTTTTTAAAAAACGAGCAATATCAACGTCGACTCAATGAGGAAAATCAATGATTTTAAAAACGACGCGTAAAAAGTCGAACGCGTTTGAAAATCTTTTGAAAAATTAAATTCTTTTTAGACGACGTTGAAAATGCTAAAATGACGAAAATATATTAAAAAAACATATTTTTTTGGATTTTCTTTGTTTTTCTCCATTTTTGATTTTTTGAAAATATATAAAAAACATGGGTAAAAAATTGGGTAACAACAGATGCCCCCTCTTTACAATGCTTACGAAGCGAAAATCCTCAAAATTTTGCATAGTAAGCTTTGTAAAGAAAACAAAAGGAAAATGATTTCATTATCTTGGGCGACCTGCCCACACACTCACACTGATTTATTTTCACGGGCGACCTGCCCACACATACTCACCCTAGTCTATTTTCACGGGCGACCGACCCACACATACTCACCCTAGTCTATTTTCACGGGCGACCGACCCACACTCTCCCAATAGTCTATTTTCACGGGCGACCTGCCCACACATTGGGTTTACCTGAGATCCCATCTGGCGACCTCATTCAACTGGAACGAAAATATTGCGTAACTCGGTTAACCTGAAATCCCATCTGGCGATTCCCTTTAACCAAAGCTACATGAGATCCCATCTGGCGACCTCATTCTGCTGGAACTAAACTGTGTAACTCGGTTAACCTGAAATCCCATCTGGCGATTCCCTTTAACCAAAGCTACATGAGATCCCATCTGGCGACCTCATTTAACCAAAACAAAAGAATGTGTAAAAAATGGTCTCATTGTACGGGTGACTAACCCTAGAAAAAAGCTGGTCTCATTGTACGGGTGACGAACCCTAGTGCTGCTGGTCTCATTGTACGGGTGACGAACCCTAGTGCTGTGCTGGTCTCATTGTACGGGTGACGAACCCTAGAAAAATGTTGGTCTCATTGTACGGGTGACGAACCCTATAAAAATGCTGGTCTCATTGTACAGGTGACTAACCCTGGAAAAATGCTGGTCTCATTGTACGGGTGACGAACCCTAGAAAAATGCTGTGAAGTGCGGTCTCATTGTAATGGGTGACCTACCCACGTGGAAAAAAATATGAAGTGTGGTCTCATTGTAATGGGTGACCTACCCAGATAGAAAGAATGTGAAGTGTGGTCTCATTGTAATGGGCGACCTACCCAAAAAAATGGAAAAAATATGAAGTGTGGTCTCATTGTAATGGGTGACCTACCCAGATGGAAAAAATATGATGAAGTGGTCTCGTTGTGATGGGCGACCTACCCAAATAGAAAGAATATGAAATGCGGTCTCATTGTAATGGGTGACCTACCCAGATGGAAAAAATGTGGAAAACTGCGGTCTCATTGTCATGGGTGACCTACCCGGATGGAAAAAATATGATGAACGGTCTTATTATGATGGGCGACCTACCCAGATGGAAAAAATGTGATATGACAAGTGTGAAAAATAGGACTTACCTGGCGAAGTCCTGAGGGGATGACAGAAGAAGGGCTGGAAAACTTGGTGCTTCCTGATAAGTCCCGATCATAGGATTTGAAAACTCGGTGTTTCCTGACTGCAAGGGTTGAAAACTCGAGGCTTCCCGATTGCAAGGTTGATCTTTTCATTTCTTTGGGATTTTCCTAATGGTAGGGTTCATCCCATCGTCCTTTTATTCCATGATCAAAACCGATTCTTTATTATCATCACCACCATGCTTCTTTCTTTTTCCACCATCTTGCTGGACCTCCTTAAGGATTTTCCTGTAACAATTCAAAAATATGTGCAAATTTTTTTTTTTTTTTTTTTTTTTTTTTTTAGGTTAGATGATATGCATACATCCTTACCTGATTTGAAATATAGGTCCCCCCTCTTTGATGCTCCATCGTCATAGGGTGCCTTTGTTTTCATTCCAAAGCTTTCCTTGCTCTTTCGATGCATTGGCTCATTCATGTGCAAGCCATCCACTCAACTGTAAATGTAAGTGCCCAACCCGGGCTGTCTTCGACAATTACTGCTTGCATCGTTCATCAAGCTTGACCCTGCCCCCAAGTGTGGTACTGCTTGATTTCATCATGAAGGATTTTTCTCCTGGCTTCTTCTGAGAATTATCCTCTGATTGATTGTGTGCATCATGCCAATACCCATCAAAATTGTTAATCAGTCATGAACTTGCCTCTATTTGAAACAGTACTCTTCAAGTACATGTTATCATCAGCCTTCTTGGAACTCATTCAGTCATCCAATCATGCATCTCATAGCTTGCAGTACAAAGGCTCATGGTTGTATGCTCAGTGCTCTTCTCATGGACTCCTTTCAACTCTTCTAATCAGATTGTGAAAAGAAATGCCTCGGCCTCATCAATGATGCTACTTCTATCACCCATACTCATGCGGTGAAGTGCTCATCTGGCTTAAAACAAATTGTCCCACACAGTCAGTCTTCGGGGTGGGTGCCTTTCTGACATTCATTCAATGCAGTTGCGTGGTAATGTCTGTCGATAACCATGTTTCAAAGGATGACAATATGAGATTGTCCTTCAAGTGCAGCATTGTTCCACAGTCAGTCTTGGTGGTGTGCATATGTTCGATGTTCATTCAAATGCACTCACCCGATAACATCTGTCAGGAGTCATAGCCATGTTTCAGAGGGTTACCCAAGATGAAGATATGAAAATATCCTTCAAGTGCAGTGTTGCTCATCAATTGTTGCTGAAGTTCACTAAATCATGGATTGTCTTTGAACAACATTGCCCCTAGTTGATCTGAACATGCTCATTCTTCTGTTTACAACCAAATGGCTTTTGTGAATGCCAGGAATGACTTTGATGGACTTTGATGACTCATCATGTGATTCTTTCTTTGCCCCCAGTTGATCTGGATACTGTTTGTTTTCCTTCTTAAGGTCCACTGTATTGCCCCCAGCTGCTCAACTTTTCAAGGAGTGTCGAGGACTTCAATGTCATTTCTATCAACGATTTTGCATACTCAATCAATGTTCTTCTGTGTTTGATAATCTTCCTTGTTCTGGAATCAACTCTCATATTTCAAAGATCATGTCTATTCAAAGTCTAGTTTGTTGAAATGAAATCAGAGATGTCCTTTTTTGGAAATCTTTTGAAAATCAAGTTTTTTGATCAAAGACCCAACACACGTTATTCGAAATACACAGTCCTTTGATTGTCTTGTATTTTGAAAACAGAAATCGACCCGTTGTAGGATTAAAATGGCTTTTTCCATGGTTCTTTGTATCAATTTGAATCCTTGATATTGGGTATATCATTTGATGGTCTGTGATGAGGTGACATTTTTATGAATTTCAAAAACAAGATGCTGAGGCTTTATCAAGAAAAGTTGTTTATTTTCTTAGCATTTATTTTATCAGCATGCATAATGTCGCACCCCAAAAATATCTCATTCGGCGCGCGGCATCGGGCTGACGATTTAAGTCTCGTTGTTGTTGTTTGTTTGAATTTGGTTCGTTGGAGTCGCCACCTAGTAATTGATTTCGGGCTACTAGGAAACCGGATGTACTGGTCTTGTCAGAGATTCGCGGGTAAGGAACTGGTTGTGGTTAGGGAAGGTATTAGCACCCCTAACGCACCCTACCTGAGGTAAGCTGCTTCATGGTTTTGACGTGTTAAAGAAGTTTTAATAATTGTCTTTTCATCGGAAAAAAGAAATATCACTTACGTATAAGTTAATAATTCTTAACCGTGATCCAATCAAAATATTAAATTCTTCTTTAATATATTAAACAATTTGGAAATTACAGTAACAGCCCTAAAACAATCTGGAATTCACAGGAACACCTTCTGCACCACTGACACAGTGCTGGGAGCATCTTCTGGGCAGCTGAACGGTGGTGGCGCGTCTGCTCCACGCGCCGCCGCCACTGGCGGCGCGTGGGCTCACGCGCCGCCGGAAAAAACAACAACGCAGCAGGGGGATCCTCCCTTCTTCCTCGCCGGCGGTGAATACTGCTTCTACCTGCAACAAGAAACGCAAAAAGGGCCACAAACAGTTGATTTTAGATTTTTTTTTTCTTAGTTTTTCAAATCTGTTTTTTTGTTCTTTCTTTTCAGATCTGCAGTTCATCCCTTCTCCTTCTTCAGATCTGCTTCTCCTTCTCTTCGTCTCGGTTTCGGATCGGCTTTTATCTGCAGATCAGTCCGTGTGTTTCTTCTTCTTCTTCTCCTCTGCTTCAGGCGGCCGATCTGGTGGTTGCAAAGGGGATTGCGGCTGTGGTCGCTGCTGCTGTCGTCCGTCGCTGCTGTGGAGGGCGATGGGTCGACTGTTGCCCGGTGGCTGAGTGAAGGGAGGCCTGATCCGGTGTGAGGCTGAGCTCGGCCTGTTGAAGCTACGGTGGAGCTGGCGGCTGCTGGTCTGTGTTGTCGGCTGAGAAGAAAACCGGTGGTGATGGAAACCGAAGGAGGAAGAAGATAGGCCGGCTGTTGAAGGACGGCGTTGATGGTCCAGAGGAGGATGAGACGCTGCTGAGAGGGGGAGGCTGTGAAGATGGAGGCGCGGGTCGCCGCCGGTTGAGGGAAGAAAAAAATATATATATATATCCAAAAGGGAGAGGCTGTTTTGCTGGTCTTCGAAAAATCAAATGCTAAAGGTGGGATGGTTGTGGGTTCTGTGTGTGTGAGGGTGGAAAGAGGAGAAGCTGCTGGTTTTTTAGTTTCCAAGGGAGCAAGAGATCGTTGGACCGGCGGCTGTTTTCTTCTGGTTTTGGCCGGGGCAGGGAGAAGTCAGGGGGGAGCTGCCCCGGTTTGGTTTTGCAAGAGAGGGGCTGTTGTTTGTGCCGGCTGCTAAGGGGAAGCAGAAAATTCAAACCGGCTGGGGGCTGCTCTGTTTGGGTTGTGTTTGTGGCCGGCGGCTACAGGAAAAAAAATTCAAACCAAAGGGGAAGGGGGGGCGGCTTGTCTTGAAATAATGGGTTTAGGGTTAGGTTTTGTATTTTTTCTGAAGTTGTCAAAATTGCCCCCCCTTGAATGTGTTGAGAAAACCAGTATTTATAGGCAAAATGTTGTTAGGTTTTTCAACTTGGTCCCTCAACTTCTTTTTTTTTGTAAAATTTGATTTTTCTTGTTTTTTTGTATTTTTTGAAAACGAGCAATATCAACGTCGACTTGATGAGGAAAATTAATGATTTTAAAAACGACACGTGAAAAGTCGAACGCGTTTGAAAATCTTTTGAAAAATTAAATTCTTTTTAGACGACGTTGAAAATGCTAAAATGACGAAAATATATTAAAAAACATATTTTTTGGATTTTCTTTGTTTTTCTCTATTTTTTGGATTTTTTTAAAAAATATATAAAAAACATGGGTCAAAAATTGGGTAGCAACAGATGCCCCCTCTTTACAATGCTTACGAAGCAAAAGTCCTCAAAATTTTGCATAGTAAGCTTTGTAAAGAAAACAAAAGGAAAATGATTTCATTATCTTGGGCGACCTGCCCACACACTCACACTGATCTATTTTCACGGGCGACCTGCCCACACATACTCACCCTAGTCTATTTTCACGGGCGACCGACCCACACTCTCCCAATAGTCTATTTTCACGGGCGACCTGCCCACACATTGGGTTTACCTGAGATCCCATCTGGCGACCTCATTCAACTGGAACGAAAATATATGTAACTCGGTTAACCTGAAATCCCATCTGGCGATTCCCTTTAACCAAAGCTACATGAGATCCCATCTGGCGACCTCATTCAACTGGAACTAAACTGTGTAACTCGGTTAACCTGAAATCCATCTGGCGATTCCCTTTAACCAAAGCTACATGAGATCCCATCTGGCGACCTCATTCAACTGGAACGAAAATATGTGTAACTCGGTCAACCTGAAATCCCATCTGGCGATTCCCTTTAACCAAAGCTACATGAGATCCCATCTGGCGACCTCATTCTGGTCTCATTGTACGGGTGACTAACCCTAGAAAAAAAGCTGGTCTCATTGTACGGGTGACGAACCTTGGTGCTGCTGGTCTCATTGTACGGGTGACGAACCCTGGTGCTGCTGGTCTCATTGTACGGGTGACGAACCCTTGTGCTGCTGGTCTCATTGTACGGGTGACGAACCCTAGTGCTGGTCTCATTGTACGGGTGACGAACCCTGGAAAAAAAAGCTGGTCTCATTGTACGGGTGACGAACCCTATGTTGGTCTCATTGTACGGGTGACGAACCCTAGAAAAATGCTGGTCTCATTGTACGGGTGACTAACCCTGGAAAAATGCTGGTCTCATTGTATGGGTGACCGACCCAAAGAAAAATGTTGGTCTCATTGTATGGGTGACCGACCCAAAAATGGAAAAAATATGAAGTGTGGTCTCATTGTAATGGGTGACCAACCCAGATGGAAAAATAATGAAGAACGCGGTCTCATTGTCATGGGTGACCAACCCAGGTGGAAAGAAAGTGAAAAAAAAAAAAAATGGTCTCATTATGATGGGTGACCTACCCAGATGGAAAGAATATGAAGTGTGGTCTCATTGTAATGGGTGACCTACCCAAGAAAAATGTTGGCGAGGGCTCAAAGGCGCACTCGAAATGAGGTAGGGTTAGAAAACGCGCTACCTGAGAAGTGAGGGCTCAACGGCGCACTCGAAATGAGGTAGGGTTAGAAAAACGCACTACCCGAGATGATAGCTCAAAGGCGCTCACAAAAAGAGGTGAGAGCTCAAAGGCGCACTCAAAATGAGGTAGGGTTAGAAAACACACTACCCAAAAGATGATGATGAAACACCGACCTGACAATGTTAAAAGCAATGCATTATGATCAATATGCATGTATACTTACCTGAGAAAAATATAGGTCCCCCCCTCCTTGATGCTCCATCGTCATAGGGTTCCCTTGTTTGCATCCCAAGGCTTTCTTTGTTCTTCCGAGGCATTGACTCATCCATGTACTGGCCATCCACTCAGCTGTAAACGCAGTGCCCATCCCGGGCTGTCTTTGACAATTACTGCTTGCATCGTTCATCAAGCTTGACCCTGCCCCCAAGTGTGGTACTGCTTGATTCATTATGAAGGATTTTCTCCTGGCTTCTTCTGAGAATTATCCTCTGATTGATTGTGTGCATCATGCCAATACCCATCAAGATTGTTAATCAATCATGAACTTGCCTCTAGTTGAAACAGTACTCTTCAAGTACATGTTATCATCAACCTTCTTGGAACTCATTCAGTCATCCAGTCATGCATCTCATAGCTTTGCAGTACAAAGGCTCATGGTTGTATGCTCAGTGTTCTTCTTAATAGATTCCCTTCAACTCTTCTAATCAGATTTGTGAAAAGATATGTCTCGGCCTCATCAATGATGATGCTTTTATCACCCATACTCATGCGGTGAAGTGCTCATCTGGCTTCAGAACAGATGTCCCACAATCAGTCTTCGAGGTGGGTGCCTTTCCGACATTCATTCAGTGCAGTTGTGTGATAACATCTGTCTATAAAACCATGTTTCAAAGAATGACAATATGAGATTGTCCTTTAAGTGCAGCATCGTTCCACAGTCAGTCTTGGTGGTATGCATCTTTTCTCCATTCAATTACATTCATCTGTGTATTCCTCATCGATCGCGAGCCATGTTTCAAAAAATAATGATAGGAAAGTGCCCTTCAGGTATGTTTTTTGTTTATCCATTGCCGGCAGGATTCACTAAAGCATGGGCCATTTTGGAATGATATTGCCCCAGTATGATCCGAATGTGCTCGTTCATTGATTATTTGTCTTTGAACATCATTGTCTTCAGTTCATTGATTCATCATTTAAACATTGCCTCATAGCTGATCTGAGCACTGCTTGTTTTTTCCTTTTCAAGGTCTATTGTATTGCCCCGGCTGCTCAACTTTTCAAGGAGTGTCGAGGACTTCAATGTCATTTCTATCAACGATTTTGCATACTCAATCAATGTTCTTCTGTGTTTGATAATCTTCCTTGTTCTGGAATCAACTCTCATATTTCAAAGATCATGTCTATTCAAAGTCTAGTTTGTTGAAAATGAAATCAGAGATGTCTTTTTTGAAAATCTTTTGAAAATCAAGCTTTTTTTTATCAAAGGCCCAACACATTTTATTCGAAATATATAGTCCTTTGATTGTCATGCATTTTTGAAAACAGAAATTGACCCAATGTAGGATTAAAACTAGCTTTTTTCCATGGTTCTTTGTATCAATTTGAAATCCTTGATATTTGGGTGTATCATTTGATAGTCTATGATGAGGTGACCTTTGCATGAATTTAAAAAAAAAAAAAAATGCTCAAGTCAAAACTCCAGCTTTATCAAGAAAGGTTGTTTCTCTTCTTATAACTTGTTTTATCAGCATGCATAATAACCAATAGCTTAATTCATGAAGTTCACGACCCTTATGGAAAAACTCTTCAAATTTTGAGAGCGCCATTTATCGGTTCAAATTGCTTGCTTGATTAAAAAGGGCTTTTAAAAACACGTAATGCAGGCTATGGTTCATGGCTATGAAAGAAAGGAATTTCAAAGGCTCAAAAGGTGTTTGAGGGTTTCAAAGACCTAGGATCAACATCAACTATTCATCAACTCTTTTATATTGTTGTCTTTGTAGAGGAAACGACATATAACCTTGTTAACCTCAAAGTTCAGACTTTTCTTAACATAAGTTATAATGCAAATCCACCTTTCCTTGATGAATAACCAACCTTAATCATCTGATAACATCAAAAGCTTTATAATGGACACCAAAAGTCACGTTTATAGCTTAGTCTTTTCTGGTATTGACTTTTGTTGTGCCCTTCCTTGATTGAAACTTCTTTTGCTCTTCATAGACTTGATAGGCGTTCTCCTTCCTTTATCTTTGACTTGTATTTAAGTGAGGGAAATTTCATCTTTTTTTTTTTTCGTTCTCTTTTTTCATAGCCTTCCTCAAAGTTTTTCTTGGATGACCCTCAATCTATGGATTTTCTTCTGCTAGCCCTTTCTCAAACATTGGACTTTTGTTCTAAGCTTTTCTTTGATCCATTGATTTTATCAGTGTCTCCAAAATATCTCTCATTTGCCCCCAGTGTGGGGTGTGATCCTAGTCAGAGTTTTTTTTTTGAAAGAAAATATTTTACCAGGCTCAAAATGGGACTGCAAGGGATATAATCTTTAGAAAGTGAAGGGATATCAAAGATGGCCTTTTCTCATTTCAAGCAAGGTCGGTTAGAACCGATAAATTTTGACCTCATCCAGTGTAATGATTGGGACTTGTAAGAATCATGATTCACGAGTCCATAACTACTGAATCCACTACATGTCATTATGCATACTGTTAAAACTTAGCTATATGATGTGTGGTTCAGTTTCAGGAGGTATGAGTTCAAAATTGTTTGGTCACCTCATGTCATTTTCAAGCATAGAGTCATTTCTGTAATCAAAACACTTTTAATCTTCCGGATTGATTAACCTTTATTGCATGTTGGAGTTTGATCAAAATATTTTGTCAGAATAAAATGTTAAACATCTGTTGATTTCAAAACAACAAAGAGACAAAAGCAAGGCATGTTTCGTTGAAGGATGAGATGTGATCCCAAAACAAAATGCAGAATTCCATAACAATATGATTGACAATTCATCACCGTTCTTGAATCAGCTTTTCTGGCAATATCTGTGTTTTGTCAAGCACTTTCGATCACATGTCATTCTGAAGGTGTTCGGGGGACAATATAGCCAATGACACCCTTCTTCAACGACTCCACTTGTCTCTTGCTCACCAACTTTCAGACTCGCTTCTCGAAATTCTTGCAATTGCTCAATTGAAATGGTTGAGGACCCCATCATGACATCACATCTCTTGTCTGGATTAATCCACCCAGAAAATGGTGGTTGCATGGGATTTGTCGGAGTGAAGCAAAATTCTAGAATCTGGCAGATGCTGGTCGACAAACTTAAATGGCAGAGGAATGTCCCATCTTGGCAAAGATATTTGAGCAATGGATGCTACCGTGAGACCTGGCTATGCCACATAATTAAAGGCTCACACCGTCAAAGTCATCTCCTGATTCACCTCTCATCATTGTTCTAGAATCCATGGCAGATCCTTCAATCTTTATTCTCTTCATAGCTGGTTCAATTCTTTGGCAAATCCTCACAACATTATTTCAATTTTCCAATGTTGCTATGGTTGGTTGAGGATTGTTAGAAAACTTTCTAACAGCTTGGTAACCTTGGCAGCGCCCAGAAACTTGCAGTATCGCCCCTACCGACGCGTGGAATCACACATTGTCTTTATTAGAAGAGCACCTGATGAATCTCAAACTCCTTTGTCCCCTCTTCAATTTCCCACTGACAGTGCAGCAAACAAACACCTATAGAGGAAGTCCTGCTCTGTTGAAGTTTCAGTCTTCATGTTTTTTAGTCTAGGCATGTATCTTCTCTCAACTTTTTCATTTTAATACTGACACTGTTGAAGGAAAATCATGGATGATTTGAAACTACTGTATTCCTTCTTGGATTTCCCATTTGCGGATCTACAAACAGATTCCTGCCGAAAGAGCTCTGCTACGTTGAAGTTTGATGTCTGCTTGTATTTTTCAGACCAGGTCTGGCTCTTCAACCTACTAAGAGGTCTTCGTGCTGAAACTGATGAGAGAAATATTTGTAGCCTCTGCAACTTATAGATCCCCTCTTGCCTTCCCAATTTGCAGAGCCATAAATTGATTTTTGTATAGAGAACTCTGCCACATTGAAGTTCAGTGTTCAATCATGGTTTTTCAGACCATCTTGTGCTGCTGAACTGGAATTGAGCTCGTAATCGAGGTAACTTCAAAGCAGATTAATGCACCATGTACAGGAGACCGGTAGTTGTTTGGCTCCATTAGATGATGTGGAGGCGATGAACATTTAACAATGCAACTGGATAAGAACCAGAGTTGTCATTAGTTGATGACTGAAGGCGTTGTTGCTTTTGTTCATGACGAAAAAAAGAGAGATACAGCTTCAATTAGATGTGAACAAGCAGTGTTCCCACAGAAGACTGTGCAGATATTCTCTTTCCATTTTATGCTCAACACTTGTTCGAGCAGATCTGAGTCTAGCTACTTCACATTTAATGCTCTTAACCTTAATCTGATACTGAACCTATATCTGACTCCTTTGTTCACTTCCATTATCTTTCTTCAATCTCGTGCAGCACAACTTGTACAGGGGACCTACGTTTCGACCCGGTTCATGCATGATAAATGTATGAACATGTAATCTATATGATAAACGCACCCTTCGAGAGGTGACAATATGGTCGTAACTCTTGTATGATGGACAAGAATCGTGATTTTTGCCCAAACTCTACAATGAAAATTTTCGGAGCAACGACCAACGTGTCACCCACAAGTCCTGAGGTCAAGATGCTTCAAGAAGGGTTTGCCCTTATGCAAAAAACGATGGCACATACAACCCAAGGACAGGTTCTATTCATTATGTGAACATGGGTAGGTTTTCTATCTGGTCTCAAAAGGGTCTCATATCTGCCCAGTGACGTTCTTCGTAAAGACAGTGTGGGGGCGTTGCAAGGAATGGTTAAGGCACGTATACCCACCATTACCAAGCAGGCACTCAGATATGAGTTGGGTGTTTCACGCATCTGAACCCTGACCAATAGTCTTAGGGCAGATCGCTAGTTCCCCACCTAACCTAGAAGCTTGTGTGTGTTTTTAAAAATAAATACAGGTGATGCATGAGACAATTCTATAAAATACATGGAAATAAATATTAACAAAAAGATAAAAAATGCAAAAACTTAAACACATCAAATACACAAAGCTTAGTCCAATAATGTTAGAAACAGTACCTTCCCCAGTGGAGTCGCCATTCTGTCGCACCCCAAAAAAAAATCAGCGCGCGGCATCGGGCTGACGATTTAAATCTTTCTCGTTGTTGTTTGCTTGAATTTGATTCGTTGGAGTCGCCACCTAGTAATTGATTTCGGGCTACTAGGAAACCGGATGTACTGGTCTTGTCAGAGATTCACGGGTAAGGGACTGGTTGTGGTTAGGGAAGGTATTAGCACCCCTAACGCACCCTACCTTAGGTAAGCTGCTTCGTGGTTTTGACGTGTTAAAGAAGTTTTAATAATTGTCTTTTCATCGGAAATTAGAAATATCACTTACGTATAAGTTAATAATTCTTAACCGTGATCCAATCAAAATATTAAATTCTTCTTTAATATCTGCAATTTTATCATTAAAAAAATAAAATATATATATAAAAAAATAAAACACATACAAACACACACATTCACTTTCACTATTTTTATTTCTTTTCTTTTTTCTTTTCTTTTCTTTTCTTTTCTTTTACATCCATATTTACAAAATACAAATTACAAAAACTAAAAAACTAACAAAGTATTACATTAAACCATTTGGAAATTACAAAAATGACCCAAAACAAATTCAGGAACAATTCTGGGCTGCCTGAACAGGGGCGGCGCGTGAGCCCACGCGCCGCCAGTCACGAACCTTATGGAAAAGCTCTTTAAGTTTTGAGAGCTCCATTTATCGGTTCAAATTTCTTGCTTGATTAAAAAGGGCTTTTAAAAGCACGTAATGCAGGCTATGGTTCATGGCTATGAAAGAAAGGAATTTCACAGGCTCAAAAGGTGTTTGAGGGTTTCAAAGACCTAGGATCAACATCAACTATTCATCAACTCTTTTCTATTGTTGTCTTTGTAGAGGAAACGACATATAACCTTGTTAACCTCAAAGTTTATACTTTTCTTAACATAAGTCATAATGCAAATCCACATTTCCTTGATGAATAACCAACCTTAATCATCTGATAACATCAGAGGCTTTATAATGGACACCAAAAGTCACGTTTATAGCTTAGTCTTTTTTCTGGTATTGACTTTTGTTGTGTCCTTGATTGAAATTGCTTTTGCTTTTCATAGACATGATAGGCGTTTTCTTTCCTTTATCTTCGACTTGTCTTTAAGTGAAGGCAATTTCAACTTCTTCTCCTTTTTTTTTTTCATTTTTTTTTCATAGCCTTCCTCAAAACTTTCTTATATGCCCCCAGTCTATGTGTCTTCTTCTAGCTCTCTTTCAATCATTGAACTTTTGTTCTAAGCCTTCCTGTTTATCCATTAATTATATCAATGTCTCCAACATATCTCTCATCTGCCCCCAGTATGGGGTGTGATCCTAGTCAGGGTTTTCATGAAAAGAATATTCTATTCAGCTCAAAATGGGACTACAAGGGATATAACCTTTAGAAAGTGAAGGGATATCAAAGATGGCCTTTTCTCATTTCAAGCAAGGTCAGTTAGAACTGATAAATTTTGACCTCATCCAATGAATGATTTGGACTTGTAAGAGTCATGATTCACGAGTCCATAACTATTGAATCCACTATATGTCATTATGCATACTGCTAAAACTTAGCTATATGATGTGTGGTTCGGTTTCAAAAGGTATGAGTTCAAAATTGTTTGGTCACCTCATGTCATTTTCAAGCATCGAGTCATTTCTGTAATCAAAACACTTTTAATCTTCCGGATTGATTAACCTTTATCGCATGTTGGAGTTTGATCAAAATATTTTATCAGAATAAAATGTTAAACATCTGTTGATTTCAAAACAACAAAAAAGACAAAAGCAAGGCATGTCTCGTTGAAGGATGAGATGTGATCCCAAAACAAAATGCATAATTCCAAAACAATATGATTGATTGTTCATCACCATTCTTGAATCAGCTTTTCTGGCAATATCTGTGTTTTGCCAAGCACTTTCGATCAACATGTCATTCTGAAAATGTTCGGGGGACAATATAGCCAATGACACCCTTCTTCACCGACTCCACTTGTCTCTTGCTCACCAACTTTCAGACTCAATTCTTGCAATTCTTGAAACTGTTCACTTGAAATGGTTGAGGACCCCACCATGACATCACATCTCTTTTCTGGATTATACCAACTAGAAATTGGTGGTTGCATGGGATTTGTCGGAGTCAAGCAAAATTCTGGAATCTGGCAGATGCTGGTCGACAAACTTAAACGGCAGAGGAATGTCCCATCTTGGCAAATACATTTGAGCAATTGATGCTACCGTGAGACCTGGCTATACCCCACAATTAAGGGTTCACACCGTCGAAGTCATCTCTTGATTCACCTCTCATCATTGTTCTAGAATCCTTGACAGAACCATCAATCTTTTATCTCTTCATAGCTTGTTCAATTCTTCGGCAAATCCTCACAACATCATTTCAATCTTCCAATGTTGTTGTGGTTGGTTGCGGATTGTTAGAAAACTTTCCAACAGCTTGGTAACCTTGGCAGCGCCCAGAAACTTGTATTATCGCCACTACCGACGTGTGGAATCACTCATTGTCACTATTGGAAGAGCACCTGATGAATCTGAATCTCCATTATTTCTTCTTCGATTTCTCTCGAACGGTGCAGCAAACAAACACCTATAGAGGAAGTCCTGCTCTGTTGAAGTTTCAGTATTCTTCATGTTTTTCAGTCTAGGCATGTCTCTTCTCTCTACTTTTGCATTTTAATACTGACACTGTTGGAGGAAAATCATAGATGATTTGAAACTACTATATTCCTTCTTGGACTTCCCACTTACAGATCCACAAATAGATTCCTGCCGAGAGATCTCTGCAACGTTGAAGTTTGATGTCTGCTCCATGTTTTTCAAACCAGGTCTGACTCTTCTGCCTACTACAATGCTTTGCTGGTGCCACTGGTGGGAAAAAATTTCAAAGCATATGAAATTAATACATTCCCTTTTGCATTTCCCATTGGCAGATCCTCAAATAAATCTCTACAGAGAGAGCTCTACCACGTAGAAGTGCAATGTCTGATCATGGTTTTTCAGACCATCTTGTGCTGCTGAACTGGAATTGAGCTCATAATCGAGGGTAACTTCAAAGAAAGCTAATGCACCATGTACAGGAGGCTAGTAGTCGTTTGGTTTCATTAAATGATGTGGAGGCGATGAACACTTAACAGTGCAACTGGACAAGAATCAGAGTTGTCATTAGTTGATGACTGAAGGCGTTGTTGTTTGTTCATGACTGAAAATGAGAGATGTAGCTTCAATTGGATGTGAACAAGCAGTGTTCCTATAGAAGACTATGCAGACATTCTCTTTCCATTTGATGCTCAACACTTGTTTGAGCAGATCTGAGTCCAGCTACTTCACCTTCGATGCTCTCAACCTTAATCTGATAATGAGCCTCTATCTGACACATTTCTTCACTTTCATCATCTTTCTTCAATCACGTGCAGCACAGCTTGTGCGGGGGAACCTACTTTTCAACCCGGTACATGCATGATAAATGTATGAATATGTAATCTATATGACGAACTCACCCTTCGAGGGGTGACAATATGGTCGTAACTCTTGTATGATGGAACAAGAATCATGATTTTTGCCCAAACTCTCCAATGAAAATTTTCGGAGTGACGGCCAATGCTTCAAGAAGGGTTTGCTCGGATGCAAAACAAATATTTACGGAGCATACATCCTACAGGCAGGTTCTATTCATTTTACGTGAGACAGGGTAGGTTTGCTACTTGGTCTCTAAAAGGGGTCTCTTGTTGTCCCAGTGATTGCCCTCGTAAAGGCAATATACGGGCCCAGCAGGTAATTGGTTGGCACGTGTCCAACTATTACCAGTCTAAGCACTCAACGAAGAGTTGGGGTTTACACAAACTTCAACCTTGACTCAAGTCATAAGGTAAGCTACTAGTCCCCCACCTAACTTAAAGCAGGTGTATGCTTAACAAAAATTAAAACTTGTGATGCATGAGAGAATTATATACAATGCATGAATAAAACACAAATAAATAAAACAAAGCACCAAAGAAAAAATAAAATTGAACACATCAAAACACAAAGCTTAGTCCGATAAAGTTGAAAACAATACCTGTCCCCAGTGGAGTCGCCATTCTGTCGCACCCCAAAAAAATAATCAGCGCGCGGCAATCGGCTGGCGATTTTTCATCGTTTGTTGCGTTTGCTTTGAATTCGTTCGAGGGAGTCGCCACCTAGTAATTCATTGAGGGCTACTAGGAAACCGGATGTACTGGTCTTGTCAGAGATCGCGGGTAAGGGACTGGTTGTGGTTAGGGAAGGTATCAGCACCCCTAACACACCCTACCTGAGGTAAGCTGCTTCGTGTTCTGATGTGATTTGAAAATTTAAAATATTAATTAAATTCTTAGGCTTGAATAAATCAGTTATTAAATCCCCGAATATATGTAGAAACTTGTCCTCATATTTTCATGGAAAATACAACTTGATTTTATTTGTCCTTGAGATATTTAACCATATTTAAATTAACAAATAATTCTTTTTATCCTTTTTTAATTTTTAATTCAATAACATAAATAAATAAAAAACAAACATACAAGCACACACAAACATTTCTTTTTTTTTTTTTGTTTTTTATTATCACTTTCTCTTTTTCTTTTCTTTTCTTTTCTTTTATTTCCATCCACATTTACATAAAGTACAAACTAAAAAAAACTAAAAATTACACAAATATTACATTAAACAATCTGAAAATTACAAAATAATCCAAAACTATTCAGAAGAGTGGCAAACGGATTTCTGGAGTTGCGGAACAGTGTTCAGCAGATTTCCTGGGCTCGGGAACACTGGCGGCGCGTCCTCCCACGCGCCACCGCCACTGGTGGCGCGTGGGTTCACTCGCCGCCGAAAAAAAAAACAGCTACAGGGGCTGGATCGGCTTCTTCTCAGCCTCCAAACGCCGGCGGTGACCTGCAGAACAAAAAAAAAAGAACAAACACAGCAGTCGATTTTAACTTTTTCTTAGTTTTTTTCAGATCTGTTTTTATTTGTTCTTTCTTTCTCCGCCGTCTTCAATCTGCCCCTCTCTGCAGATTGTTTCTGTTTCCTCTTCTTCTGTTCAGATGGCCGGCGGTTGTGGGTGTCTTCTTCTCCTCTATTTCTGGTGGTGGATCCGGCGGTTGCAAAGGGGGAGCGACACTGCTTGGGAAAGGAACAGCGGTGGCTGGCCTTGCTGCCGCTGCTTGTCCGGTGGGCGCTGGGTTCTCCGATGAGTCGGCTGAGAGAGGAGGGTGGAAGCCCGTCTGGCTGATGGTGGTCTGTGGCCGCTGCTGGATAGGCTGTGAGAGGTCGAGAAAGATGGAGACCGAAGGAGGAAGACTCTTGCTTCGGTCCGGTGTGTGGCTGAGGTTGGTTCTCCGTTGGCTGTTGAGGGAGGAGGACGCCGGTGCTGGAAGATGACAGCGGAGAGGAGGGGACAACCGGGAAGACAAAAAATATACCTCAGCTGCAGGGGGCGGCGGCCCTTTGGCCGAAAGTGAGAGGGTCCGGCTGAAGGGGGTAACAGCCGATTGAGGGAGAAAAAAATGTCAAGGGTGGGGGCTTGTGTCCGGTGGTTTTCTCTCCTTCTGCAGGGAAAATGGAGAGGAAGCTCTGGTTAGGGACGGTTTCTCTGGTTTTCTCTGGTTCGGTGGGGGCTGATTTGTGAGGGGAAAATGGTTTCTTTGTGGCTTGGGGCCGGCTGAGGAGAAGTGGCTGTTTGGCTTTGGTTTGTGGCCGGCGGCTGGGAAAAATTAAAACCAGGGGGGCGGCTGCCCTTCAAAAAAAGATTAGGTTTAGGTTTTTTGTATTTTTTTGATGTTTCCAAAATTAACCCCCTTGCAAAAAATGAACCCCCCCTCCTTTGTAAGTGTTGGAAACCAGTATTTATAGGCAAAAAATATTGCCAAGTTTTCAAAATTGGTCCCTTAACTTTCTTTTTTTGTAAAATTTGATTTTTCTTGTTTTTTTTTTATTTTTTGAAAACGAGCAATATCAACGTCGACTCAATGAGGAAAATCAATGATTTTAAAAACGACGCGTGAAAAGTCGAACGCGTTTGAAAATCTTTTGAAAAATTAAATTCTTTTTAGACGACGTTGAAAATGCTAAAATGACGAAAATATATTAAAAAAACATATTTTTTTGGATTTTCTTTGTTTTTCTCCATTTTTGATTTTTTGAAAATATATAAAAAACATGGGTCAAAAATTGGGTAACAACAATGAAGGTCTTCCCAAACTTCATGGGCGGTAGAGTAGTATATCACACTATCTGAAATCTCTGGATTGAGAGTGTTAATGATCCATGAATGGACCATATCATTGCATCGAGACCAAGCCGAATATCCTTCAGGATCAGTTTCTTCTGAAGGAGCTTTGATTGAGCCATTAACAAAACTTAGTTTGTTTTTAGAATTCAAGGCCAAGGTCATAGCCCTTTTCCAAGTAGAATAGTTGTCTCCATTCAAGGGTTTGGAAATCAAAACCAAACGTGGATGATCTAAATGGTGAGTGAAACAGGGATTTGAATATAAGCTTCTAGGTTGATGACATTTCATTGTTGGTCATGGTGGCTGAAGAAGAGAGATGCTAGACAAGAGATTTAATTGCAGTGATGAGTGAGGATTCTAAGTCAGCTCTGATACCATGAAAAGAATGAAGAGCAAGATTGAATTCGTAGTCGTAATTTGTTATTGGTACTGAATCATATACTTATACAGGGACACTGCAACTGATTCCTATTGCTGCATTGTAGCCTTAATAGCGAAATATTAGGGATTACAATAGAAAGTGAATAAATGCATATCTTTGATTTTATACAACTCTGCTATTCTATATACAGGAATATTTCATTTCCCTACAATTATCAGACCCAAATTCTGCCTCCCCTGTATTATTTATCAACCCGTGTGGTGAAACATCCATAAGTCCCAACTAGTATGGTTTGTCTGCCAAAAAACAATCCACTGTAACCTCCTGGATTTCTTTCTGGAAACAAACTGTTTATAGAGTGATTTTGAGAGTGAAAATCTTGCCTTGTTATGTTTAATTCCTTCAATCTCGATGCACACTCGAAGAAAAAAGTCACATCATCGATGCAATCTGAATCAATTGTAGATTTCTCCACGCAATGTTTACAAGCCTCTTTGTTTTTCTCCACTATTTCTGGTTTGTATACAAGATCATCGCCTTCGACATTATCAGGGACAAAAGGTATCATGGTATGCTGTAACTGTAAAGATATCAAAGGTCCTAATGATGCCAAGTGTCAGAAGATTAGCAATTAATATTGTTAGAATGCTGTTAGTATTCTTTGTTAGAAAAGAGAATCTGTTAGCATTATATTGAGTGAACATTCCCCGTATGGTATCTTTCCAATACTGCATATATAAACTGAGGGTGAGTAATGTAAACACTTAAGCAAAAGTAATAGTATAACAGTGCATGAATTTCATCTTCTGCTTCTCTGTATAACATATTCATTTTATGTTCTTCTTCCTTTCTACCCTCTGCTCCTTCTTCATCTCTGTTTCATTTATATATAAATATCACTGTCTATCATGGTATCAGAGCTTCCCACTCCTCCTCAAATAACACACCAACCTTGGAAGGATCCGTAGTTGCACTCATCACAAACTCGCACAAGTGTGCCAGGATGTACATAGGAATTGCAGATTACACATTTTCCATCACACTTCTCACAAAGGCATCCAATAGCAATTCATGGCTGCTTCCGGCACATAATCAAATCAGGATGATGCTTGGCCATGACCTCTTCAAGATCTTAGTGTTACTGCGTGCACCTGCTGAAATCAATTTGAGACTCTGTTGCTTCTCTTTCAGCAGAAAGAAAGGGAAACCTGGAGAGACTTCTGCACTCTATGATTTTTTTTTTTTTTACTCTTGTTTCTGATTCTGGCTTCTTTCTCATCTTATTCATGAAATTCTTCTGTGTTCGCTGGTGTGTCTATTATCTGTTTGATATATCGTCAAACTGACACTTCTTCTTTAAATCTTCAACTTTCTGCAAGATTCTTCCTTCTCAATCTTTGATTCTCTTCTTTTCTATCTCCTGCACTCTAAAAATAGCGACTACTTCTCAACTTCAGATTGTTCAACTCTAATAAGAGAATATACACATAAACATTTTCTTCTTCCTCTACACTGCAGAATTTCTCTCTACTTCTCTTCATCTCTATTCTCTACTTTTCTTCATCTCTATTGCAGTATCTCCCTCTAATTCTATTCACTTCTCTGTTCCTCTCTTTTCAAAATATCTCTGCTATCTCCCTTGCTTCCAATCCAGTGTTCCATTCCAGGATGAAACATCTCCAGATCGATTATCATTTTGTTAGGGAACGGGTTATCACAGATGATTTACTGGTCCAACATGTCTCCTCTACTGATATATCCTCACCCAAGGTCTTTCCATTTCTTTGTTTCAGCATCATTGCTCCAATCTCATGCTTGGCTCCTCCCAGCCTGTGATTGAGAGGGCATGTAAAGATATCAACGGTCCTAATGATGCCAAGTGTCAGAAGATTAGCAATTAATATTGTTAGAATGCTGTTAGTATTCTTTGTTAGAAAAGAGAATCTGTTAGCATTATATTGAGTGAACATTCCCCGTATGGTATCTTTCCAATACTGCATATATAAACTGAGGGTGAGTAATGTAAACACTTAAGCAAAAGTAATAGTATAACAGTGCATGAATTTCATCTTCTGCTTCTCTGTATAACATATTCATTTTATGTTCTTCTTCCTTTCTACCCTCTGCTCCTTCTTCATCTCTGTTTCATTTATATATAAATATCACTGTCTATCAGTAACTCCTCAAGGACTGGACATCTTGACTACAAAACTAGTCTCATTATCCTTAAAAATAATTTCCTCTTTAAAAGTGCTAGTCTGAGTCATGCTGATTAAAACTTTTGCCTTTGAGATAAGTTTTCAAAAGAGCCTGTAGATTCATGCACTGCAATCATTCATTTTGCCAACTCAAAAACAAAATGCTTTATTTATTAATTAATTAATTTTATACAACAAGGCGATAATGGAAGATCTAAGAGGGCATAAAGTACGGATTTTTCACAAAACAATCCTTCAACTAATTGAGCTCAGGTTGAAAGTTTCTTCGCGAAATGGATAAAAACTCTTCCTATATAAATAATCTTTAAACTGCTCAATTGTAGAAAATGTCAATGAACCATAAAGAGGATGAGGAAGCAGATGAATTGGTACTACTTCATCTCTTCCCACTTCTGACTCTTGGTTGTCAATGTCATGATCCCACTCCAACCCTTCAAATGAATCCAAATCTACAATCACTTTGATCCCACATTGTTTCACATTAATGTCTTCGCTCCCCAAATTCACATACAATTCCAATTCTTCGTGCCCACAACATTCTTCCATTGCCATCTCACTTAAACTTACGAATCTTGTCCAACTTATGGGGCAATAGAGTCCTATTACCAGTGTAGCTTCAAACAATTGCATACCGTTGCTCTTTTTTTTTATAATAGCATTGATTGTATGACTCCTAGTAAAAACAATCCTTGTAGTGAAAGCCCAAAAAATCAACCCTTGAAAAACTGGAGGTGTATGAAATGATAATGAACATCCTTCTCCATGGAAGGTGAACCCCTTTCGCACGTTGTGATGATAGATTCCCATAAGCAATTTGGCATCATAGCCGTGAATATGATATCCATAACCACCATTCCACAATGCCTGCATATATATATATTGATTAATTACAAAGAGTGCTGAAATTTTAGACACTAATAAATATATAGTATATGCCAATTGTGTCTTTATTTGTGTGCTGAAGAGACAGAAATAGTACCTCAACAAAACTCTTCTTGTAATTATTTGATAAATCGGAGGCGGTATCAGAGGAAATAATCCAGCCATGATTACTTAGACCTTCCATGTCCATGCCCTGAATCTCTGTTAAATTTGGACTCCTATATAGAGACAGATTTTCATTGTTTTTTGGACTGGACTGGAAGTCTTACCTTTTCCATTGATGTGCAACCGATTGCATCCAAGAATTTTAAATTTGAGGGAAGCTCTGAGATTGATACAAGATTGCTGCAGTACGACACTCTCAAAAGCCCCAGCTTAGGAAGGACGTCGATGCCAGAAGGCAGACTTAAGAAATTGTTTCCTGATAGATTCAATTCTTCGAGAGAGGACAAACAACCAAAATCAACACAATTAGTTGCTCGTTCAGACAAACCATAATAAGCAAGTCTTAGTTTTCTCAATAATCTCCAACCAGTGAAACAAGTTGGCAGCAAGGCTCTCCAATCTAAAACACTTGATGAAATTGGTGAATACCAGGATGTAGATAATGGCGTGTCCGCAGTGAAATTGTATCCGCACAGTGACAACTTCCTTATATACTTTAAATGTTCAATTGAAGCGAAAAAGTGCTCATTGTTAATTCCATCTGCTATCAGCTCGGTAAAGGATTTCATATCACCCATGTGTTCCGGCAACTTCTCAAGCTGTGAACACTCTGAAAATATTCAAAATCTCAAGAGACTTTGCCTCACAAATGCTTTGCGGAAGAATCTTTAGCCTCCAACATCCCTTTAGATTTAAGAAAGTGAGGCTCTTTAAATGTCCAACAGATTGATGCACCTCAAATAAACCCGAGCAACCTTCCAACAAAAGTTTTTCTAGACTTACACTGTGCAAGTTTGGTGTTTTAACAAGGTGCTTTGAATAACTGAGATTAAGGATTTTTAATTTATTGAGAATCTGTAAGAGCAGCAAGGAAAATAATAAAAAGTAATCATCAAAAGTTGTAACTTAAAAATATGCATTAAATCAAGGACAAATTTTGAAGAATTGTAGTATTCTTCTTACCTTTTTCTCCTTCCATAATTCTTTAATGTTACTATACTGCATATCAAGAACAACTAGGTTGTCCAACATTAAATCGGACGGAATAGATTTCAAAGGACATTCAAGCCAACAAATCCATATCAACTCTTCAGAAAGCAGTTTGAAAGGCCCAGATAGACATGCTCCATTGATTTGGAGTAACTTCAAGCATCTCATCTTTGTAAATGATCCTGTGCTTAATAAATTCTTTTCTGATGCTCTGACATCCAGCGCTAAACCCTCTACCACTTCCGTTCCCTAAAAAACCAACAAAATTCAATAGAGTTACAAAGTAATTATATGCAAGAAGTTTAAAAAGAAAGATAAACGAGCATTTGTGTATGCATTTAGTTATTACCATTTGCTTGCTGAGTACATTCCATGCATCCTCACATTGCCATACTCGGCTGCGTTTTCCTGGGTTGTTAGGTGACTCTTTGTGAATGATCTCCCTTCCCATGTCTCGTAATAGATTATGCATGCTTATATTTCCAGAAGCATTAACATTAATCAGAGACCTTTCACTGAGAGTTCCTAAATCATCCTCTGGATTGTAACCACATCGAGCTTCAAGTACATTTGCTACATATTCTTTATTTCTACCGATAAAAAAGCTTGCAAGATCAAGAAATGTATTTTGTAGTTTATGGTCATCCAGTTTGTCAAAACTTATTCGAAGTTTTTCCTGAATATATCATGGTTTGGAATTTTTCTCAATTTGTCGATTATACATTTCCATCTAGATTTGTTTTTCCCGGACAAACAAGAACCTAAAACCTCAAGGGCTAAAGGAAGCCCTCCACAATAATCAACGACATCATTCGACACCTCAACATAATCTTTTGCTGGCTTGGTGTCCCTGAAGGCATGCCAACTGAAAAGTTGTAGGGACGCATCTCGTTTCAATTCTTCGACCTGACATTTTCGATCCACTTTTAGAAGCAAGCGTTCATCTTCAGATGTAATTATTACTCTACTTCCGGGACCAAACCAACTTCCATCTCCCACCAAAGCATTTAGTTGGTATTGATAAGTCACATCATCAACAACAACAAGAACTCTTTTGTGACAAAGTCGTTCTTTGATCAGAACCATTCCTCTATCAACATTATTGATATTTGCAGGATTTTGCTTCAAGATATCATGAAGAAGTTGTTCTTGTAAAAGAACAAGACCATTCGATTGTTCTGATGTTTCATTGATATTCGAAAGAAAACAGCTTCCCTCGAATCCATAGCAGAGTTTATTAAATACAACTTTTGCTATAGTCGTCTTTCCTATTCCCGGCATCCCATGTATGCCCACAAGGCGTACATCATCTGTCGCGGTACTTATGAAGTCACTAATAGTATGTACAAGGGGATCAATACCTACTAGGTGAGTAGAAACATTTATGTACTTGGGATCCAATTTATTCAACACATCCTTGATAATGTCTTGGATAAATTTTGATTCGTGCCTGCTCATAAACAAAAGCAAGTCTTTAATAGAGAGACAATTAACCATGCTAAAAAAAAATTATTATTTCACATGGTAAAATCTATTGTATAATTACTCCATAAATGTGTGCCACGGAATCTTAGAGGGAAAAAGGCGTACCCATTTTCCATATCACTGAGATTCCATCCGGAGAGATTTCCCGCCTCCTCAAGAGCTTTTCTCCACTCCTTCACCTTCTCTTTAAAACAGACTTCATGCTTATCAAATGCTTTTACAAAACTGCCGGTCTGCTTTCTCACATCTGAAGGATCAATGTCATAAAATACAGGAAGAACAATCTGACCAGTTTTCCTGTTTTTGCACTCAAGAATCTCTACAAGTTCATTAAGACACCATCTAGAAGAAGCATATCCTTTAGAGAAGACCACTATAGATATCTTTGATTCTTGAATTGCCTTGAGGAGATGTTTGGAGATTTCTTCACCCCTAGGAATTTCATTATGATCTCGAAAAGTGTAGATTCCTGCTTGGACTAAGGCAGTATATAGATGATCTGTAAAATTCTTGCGATTATCTTCTCCTCTAAAACTCAGAAATACATCGTAGGCCCCATTTGGTCTAGAGCGAGAAGACTCTAGCTCTGTCATGGCAGCTGCAGAAATTATGACACAATAAATTAGCAATGGAGCAAGGAATGCATGTAAAGCGATCATCAGAGACAATACATGTAAATTCTGATGGGAATTTGTTAGAGAAGCTGAATTTTGATATGTATATAATTTAAGTGACATGATAAAGAGGAATCCCCGTGAAAGTGATTAATCTTTAAGAAACAAATAACATATTGACAGCAAATCATGAACTTGGAAATGATAAAAGTGGTGGGGTTAATTTTGATGTGTCCTAAAGAACTTCCTCTCTTAGAAAAATAATATATTATATTGTTTCCACCATGCTTCCTTACCTCCCTCTCCCCTAGGTATTTATTCTAACAGAAAGAAGTAAACTGATTTTGATTGCTAATAAGCATAGCCTAATAGCAGAATGGAACTTTCACGATCCGATTTTAACATAACTGCTCTCAGCACGAGATATTTCTACGTTACCTGTGGAGACAAAACTGACAGGCTTACTGAGGTCTGCTTTTCTTCTCTTTCGCGAGGATGAATCGTTTTCTTCATCTTTGGATTGCTTGCGTTTTACTTTCTGCATTCTAAAATAGAATGATATTGTGCTTGAAGATCTACAAGGAACTCAATAAACTGGTCAATGATGATATATCTATCTGAACGTAAAACTTCCAAATTATTGTTATAAGTAAATACGTGAAATTAAAACGAAGCAAAGAGAGTTAGTTATACCTCTACATAACCCAAGGGCTGGTTGGATTCCGCCAGCTATGAAAATGCAGCAACTGGAGATCAGAGAGGTTAGCTGATGAATATCGCTGTCCTGCAACAATCGATATTGCTGAAAAGATGAAACCAAAAAGGACTGCATGCATGCAATCAGTAGCAACAATCGCAGAGATTACCTCTATATGGTGTTTATGAGTTGGTCGGATTCCATCAACTTGGTGACTTTAAAGATCAAATTGCAGCAATCAGAAAGGTTAGCTGAAGAGCGAAGTAATGAGGACTGATGAAGGATGGTACAGACTATTGTTCCAGAGAAAGAATATGCTTTCTTGCAATTTATTAGCAACGCAATAATTGTTAAAAATAAAAGGTAACATATACAGGAAAAGGAGCAAGGAGATTTCGTTAGCCACAAATTGATCAAAATCAAGCAAATTTATAGCTCTTGCTTGAGCATCAAACAGTTTTTCCGAGAGCTAAAGCAGTCAAAAAGCAGGTGTATCGTGAAGTGCATGGCCTATTTTATCAGCCGTGTTGTTGGTGAGGTTTTGACCGCATCGGAGTCAAATGGCATGATTTTCCACGCGGCAAACTAATAACACCATGATCGTGCAATCGGCTGCCTCCATCTCTCCTCCGTCTAATCTGATACTCTCAAATCAAATGGTCTAAATTTCCACAATCCTTTTTTCAAAGCCTCGGTTATTTTTTTTTTCCAAACAAGACTTTGACTAGTACGTCAACTGAACTTTCTTTCTTTACTTTTGATTAAATGTTACACTGAATTTCTTTCTTTGGTTCAAAAAGTTAGACTTCCCAGCAATATAAACCTTACCGATATTCTCATACCATGTTTCCATAATGTAGTTTTATATGTTAGCAAAAGATTTCTATTTCTATTGTTTTCTAAAAGACTTTTTGACACCGAAAGTACAAGCAATAGTTCTACATGAGGGTCCATTCAAAAATTCTTTATGGGCCTTTGAAAGGGTCAAAACCTTTAAAGGTCTTCAGCCATAGATGAAGACGATGGAGAATTAATTCAAGGGTTGAATTCCAATATAGCAATTGATTCTCAAAGACCACTTTATTTCTAACTAGTACTCAAATACCCGTAAAATATTCCATAACGTATTAATTGCTAGACTTTGAAATTTTCCTTTCACAATTTCATTCATTAGGTTAACATTTGACCAATTCTTTTCTACATGCACCATTAAATACCAAACGAATTATGACTGACCACTTGTGTTTCAACAATACAAAAAAAAAACAAATTGTTTTTTTAGGAGCAATTAAATTTATATTTTCTAAGAAATCCTCTTCTACACAATACCCTACATAATACCCTGTTAGTGATTGTACTTCATTATTTCACATCATTTGGATCATTCCTCCAAACACTCATGTTAAACTTACAAGGCAATAGAACTATTACTAATTGTACCTATGCTCATTATTCAGACTCTCCACCTTCTATTAATTAATTCGCAGCCTAATCACCAATCTCCCTATCCAATTGCTTTGTAATGTATACTGTTAGAACCGCCTGATCTTAAGCACTTATAAATCCAGAAACTGCCCAGCATTTAACATCTCTTGCACCTCATCATCTTTCCCGTTCTTTTATGGTACAGACACGTCACTAAGATGAGTGTAACGAGCGTTTCCTTGTCTGATGCCAGAGTCAAGTGAGCTTGAACCATCCCCTTCCCCTTCTGCCGTATAGTTTTTCTAAACTGTCAGTTGATGAAAAAGACTTTAACCTTCCTCTTCCTTCTCTGTAAAATCATAGGGTGAAATATATGCTGGGTATTTGGGTTTATGGCTGCTCTACTGGGTGTAGAAGAACCCAGAGATGTTGAGTGTTGTTCTTCTGATAGTTGAGGACTGTCAAGAGGCACTAATTCATGGGATGGGATGTGTTTGTGCCTCTCAACATTTGATTCTGATGGCACCTCCTAGATACTGTTTTTGTTTAGTAGTTTCCGTAGTTGAAACTTAATTCCAAACACCCCTGAAATCTTGTTGTGGTGATCTTCTCTCCAATATTTCCGGAACAGAATTTCAACAGGAACATCAGAAACAGCTGTTTTACAGATTTCCAAATCCCTGTTGTTATGCGAACAGCTAATCACATCCACAATCAACGCCAAATGTGCACAGCTTTTAGTTGCTATCTCGTCAGCATTTTCAACATCAAAGTGTCAACAGTACTAGTCTCTGTTTCACTCTCATCTTCCTGCTTCATCAGATCAAAAGCGGTCATGTTGTCCTCAATAGCTTCAGATACTAGATAATGCAGAGGATCCAATTCCTGCAATTTGATCTTATAATATTTCCCATTTAACCACAAAAGTAGTGTTTTCTTTAATAAATCTGTGAAGCCGTTTTCCAATTAAAAGATTAATATGACCAAAATTGCTATACCCCAAATTGATTTTGTCAAAACCTATAGCTCTACCATATACTGATATAATCTTGTTGATGCTCGTAACATTCCAACCAGTTATTGGCAAATCAGTAGCTTCAATCCAGGCAAATCGATCAATTGGACCATCTGTATCAATGCAAGGCCTCAACTCATCAAAATAACCATGCCAAGGCGTTATATCCAATTCAAAAGCTTCCATCGTGGAGTCAGAAGTATTGAACGAGATCAAAGCTTGTGATGCACCCATAGAACAAAAACCCGTTAATTGAACTCCATTAGAATGCAAGTCTTTCCTTATATCCTGATAATTAACACCTTCATTTATCACTCCTACCAAGCTATTCTTCATCCATGCAACCTCCTCCTCTGCTGGATCATGTGTTATAAAGTGTGCAGCCACTGGTTGAACAACAGGGACTTCATTAATAGTCTCGTTTTGGATGACAGGGACTCCGTTGATATCCTCTGTTTGATTAGTAGGGTGTGCATTGCTTCGGAGTTCACGAGTGCTTGCTGAATTTTTTTCTGCGCGCAACCATAGCATAACTTCTGCAGTCTCGCTCCTTTACTAGTACTAATACACGTTGAACATGTTTTTTCTAATCGGAATCCGATGCGTTGAATCTTTATTCACCTGTTGAAACCGCTTCAAATTTGCACGTAGACGATAAGACCTAAACCATACTCCATTAAGCTTTCCAAGGAGCTCTTGTAGTGAAGAATCTGTTTTCATTGTAACAAGGCCAAACCTCCGTTTCTGTTAAAAGCTAAACCGGTTTCTTCTGTTGTTTCTTCGTGATATGTACATTACAATCACTACATATTTGTTAAAAGTTCTGCGGTGGCTTCGATAATCTACCCAACAGGGGAATCGCTCAAAGTAAATCTGAGACAGTGGTGTCTGAGGCAAGGTAGATGGCAGCAAGGTAGTTGTGTGGTTGGATTTTGATTCTGTAATTAGTTTAGTAGTTTGAGCTTTCGTGACAGTACACACCTTTAGGATCAAGACTGGATCTTTTTTTGGAATCATTCAAGATCCATAAACCATGCTTTAAAACCTTGACAGAACGCCAAACTTTGAGCTTTCTAACTAAGCAGGGATGCTCTTATGCCCCTCCTCCTTCATTGACCACTTGACTCTACAATCTATTCAATTGCGGCTCTTTTGTTTTAGTCACCATATTTGCTTTACTTCTCTTACTTATCTTTGTCAGAGTGTTCGTGTAGAGTTTCTGAGAGGAAAGAAAGAGATGAGTATTTTTAGAATATTAATTTCAAAGGAATTATTCTAGCAAATCAAGCCTCTCTTTGTTTTTGTGTAATTTTTATGAATTGAATTTTATTTGAAATTTAAATTAATATTTTAAAAAAATCAAATTCAAAAATTGATATTCAACCTTGATATGCAACCTTGAATTGAATTGAATTCAAAAAATTTATCTAATTCAATAAATTAGATAATATTATTTCCATGAAAAAAAAATATATATCTTGTTTTAGAATTAAAAAAAAATATCCATTACATTCTTAATCTTCACTACTAAAAGCCTTCCTTGTACTTTTAAATTTATAGTTATTCTTAAAAAAAAAAAAAAAGAATTTACCCTAAGTTTTTAATCTTTCATTATAAATAATTTTTCAATTAAAATAAAAATATATAATATTTCAAAAAAATATTATATGTGAGGTCTAATGAGTCACTTTGGATATTTCAAAAGTTCTTTTATAAAATATTTATTTTTCTTTATTTTTATTTTAAATTAATTGTTTTTATAATGGTTTTAGATTATTTAAAATGTGATGCTAAAAATAAAACTGAGTTCTTAACATAGATTGCATGCAGCCCACTTTAAAATATGCTTAGTAGTGTGGTATTGATTATTTTTCAAATAATTTTTTATATTAAAATACATGATAATAATAATTTTTTATTTTTTAAAAGTTATTTTTTATGTTAGTATATCAAAATGATTTAAAATATATAAATTATATTAAATTTAAAAAAAAATTAATTAATTTTGTGAGAATGTGGCAGTACGCTGCATTGAACTTGGTCGAGACATCTCCTTCCTGTGTACGCTTTGTCCTTCTCTTCTGTCTCTTTAAAACTCCGAAAATAAAAAATCAAAACCCACAAATCAAAATTCTCTCAAAGAGAAACTTTTCTCATTCTTTGAGTTTTAAATAATACCCATTGAAGGAAAAAATCGTGGAGATTGCTGGATGCTCTTCTGGTTTCAGTTCCTCCTCTAATGATGTCTGGGCTAAACTTGGTATTTTCAACTTCTCTTTCTTTCTACAGTTTGTGTTCTTTCTTATGTTATGCTCTCTCTGTTTCCTAAGAAAATGACTAACGAAACTGTTTTTAGTGAAGTTTAGTGTTGAAACTGACATTTTATTGGAAGTTAAATTGAAATGAAATGAGCCCAGATGAGGAAATTTAGCAAAGAAAGAAACTTTCCTGGGTTTGGGGTTCTTAATTTTCGTTGTTTCATTTTTTTGAATGCAATCTGTTAATGTATGTGTGCATCCATGTTTGTGGAGAGATTGTTACTGTGAGAAAGTACTTTTGTTGAATGTGAGTGAATCTAATTATAGTGAGAGTACATTGGAGTTAGAAAGTAGGAGACTTTTTTAACATAAATCATGAATGATGAACGTAAACCCTATTGGTTAATTCAATTTTACTCTTTTGTGCCTCCAATTTGTGTGACAATTCTGTTTGGTGCTGTTCGTGCTGAGAATCATATGCCCTGTTTACTTATTTGATCATTTGCAAAGTGACCGTGTAATGGAATTAACTGTAGTGTTTGACAGCAAGCTTTTCCTTGCTGGGATTTTGGATATCGATTTATTCTTCACTGTTGCAGAACCATCTGACTCGAGAGGTTACTTGTATTTCCTTGAACAGATCATTTTTTAGCTGCGCAATTCTTATCTCTTGTCTGAGAGGTCCGAAATCAATCTTTGGTACTAAGAGCTGTTCAAGGAAATAAACCAAATTTGTCCGCACACATCAAATAAGCCAAATGTGCACAGCTTTTAGTTGCAATCTCGTCAGCATTTTCAACATCAAAGTGTCTGTTTCACTCTCATCTTCCTGCTTCATCAGATCAAAAGCTGCCGTACTGTACTCAATAGCTTCAGATACTAGATAATGCAGAGGATCCAATTCCTGCAATTTGATCTTATAATCTTTCCCATTTAACCACAAAGTAGTGTGCTCTTTAATAAATCTGTTAAGCCGTGTTCCAATTAAAAGATCAATATGACCAAGATTGCTATACCACAAATTGATTTTTGTCAAAAACCTATAGCTCTACCGTATGCTGATATAATCTTGTTGTTGCTCGAAACATTCCAAACAGTTATTGGCAAATCAGTAGCTTCAGTCCAGGCAAATCAATCAATTGGACCATCTGTATAAATTCTATGTGATGCACCCATAGAACAAAAACCCGTTAATTGAACTCCATTGATAATTAACACCTTCATTTATCACTCCTAACAAGGTATTCTTCATCCATGCAACCTCCTCCTCTGCTGGATCATGTGTTATAAAGTGTGCAGCCACTGGTTGAACAACAGGGACTTCATTAATAGTCTCGTTTTGGATGACAGGGACTCCGTTGATATCCTCTGTTTGAATTTTTTTCTGCGCACAACCATAGCATAACTTCTGCAGTCTCGCTCCCTCACTGGTACTAATTCACGTTGAACATGTTTTTTTAATCGGAATCCGATGCGTTGAATCTTTATTCACATGTTGAAACCGCTTCAAATTTGCACGTAGACGATAAGACCTAAACCATACTCCATAAAGCTTTCCAAGGAGCTCCTGTTGCGAAGAATCTGTTTTCATTGTAACAAGGCCAAACCTCCGTGTTTGTTAAAAGCTAAACCGGTTTCTTCTGTTGTTTCTTCGTGATATGTACATAACAATCACTACATATTTGTTAAAAGTTCTGCGGTGGCTTCGATAATCTACCCAACAGGGGAATCGCTCAAAGCAAATCTGAGACAGTGGTGTCTGAGGCAAGGTAGATGGCAGCAAGGTAGTTGTGTGGTTGGATTTTGATTCTGTAATTAGTTTAGTAGTTTGAGCTTTAGGATCAAGACTGGATCTGTTTTTTGGATCCATAAACCATACTTTAAAACCTTGACAGAACGCCTTACACTTATGCCCATCCTCCTTCATTGACCGCTTGACTCTACAATCTATTCAATTGCGTCTCTTTTGTTTTAGTCACCATATTTGCTATGCTTCTCTCTCTTTTCTCTCTTTTTCTTTGTCAGAGTGGTTGTGTAGAGTTCCTGAGAGGAAAGAAAGAGATGAGTATTTTTAGAATATTAATTTCAAAGGAATTATTCTAGCAAATCAAGCCTTTTTCATCTAATTTGTTTTTGTATAATTTTTTATGAATTAAATTCTATTTAAAATTTAAATTAATATTTTTTAAAAATTCAAATTCAAAAATTGATATTCAACTTTATGAATTGAATTCATAAAATTTATTTAATTCAATAAATTAGATAGTATTATTTTCATGTAAAAAAAATATATATCTTGTTTTAGAATTTAAAAAATATATATATCCATTATATTCTCAATCTTCACCGCCGAAAGCCTCTTTGGTACTTTTTAACTTACAGTTATTCAAAAAAAAAAGAATTTACCCTAAGTTTTTAATCTTTCATAAATTATTGTTTTTTTATATAAATAAATTTTCAATAAATAGATAAAAAAATATAATATTTTTTTAAAAAAATCAAATGTGAGTTCTCATTCAGGCATTTTAAAAGTTATTTTTTAAAAAAATATTTTTTTATTTTTATTTTAAATTAATTTTTTTATAATGTTTTTTTATTATTTAATATGGTGTTAAAAATAAATTTTAAAAAATAAAAATATATATATATTATTTTAATATAGTTTTAATAAAAATATTATTCTACGGTAATTCCAACCGAGCTCTTACAGAGACGCATGCTGTGAAGCCTGAGAATAAAGTATACAAAAAAAAGGGAGGGGGCGTTTATAATAATTTCAAAGTGTTGTTACATATATATATATATATAATAGATGGGGCTAAAATAAGAAAAAGGGAGAAAGATGGGACCAAAATGAATTAAGAAGAGATGGGACTATAAATACCCATCTCTTCTCTCATTCATGACCGGGGGAGGTAACAAAAAGAAAAGGGGAGGGAAATTTTTCAGATTTTCCTTCATCAAGCCTAGGAGAAGACACCTAATTTTCTATTCCAACACAAACCTTAGAATTTCTACGTGGGAAGACAAACTTGGGCAGGAGATTTGCAAGAAGAAAAGTGACATAATTTCTAAGAGAAGAAGGGGTGGGAGGCCGGCTGCTTGTAGAGAAGAAAGGGGTTATGAAACTTTAATCAAATCAGAAATCAAACCTAAATTTTCCTCCAGGAGGAACCGCGGGAGGAGTGCAACAACAGGGAAGCGCAAGTCGAGCGTCTACAGCAGGTAGGTACTCGATACCTATATCTCCTCTTGTTAATAATTGTTGTAGCTAATTATTGAACTATATATATATATATATAAAGAAGAAGAAGACTTGGTTCATATTGATGAGGAAAAGAAAAATGGGGAAATGAAAGGTTAAATGACGGGAAAATAGAAATGGAGGACTAAATTTAAATTATGGTTCCTTTTGGAGGAAATGAACTGTGACTACGAATTTCGATAATGATTGTTTCTCGAAATTGATTAGCCTGTCCCTGATATGGGAGGCTAATGATGTTAGCCAAGCTGGTTAACATCGGCATTACCGGTACGTGGGGGGAGAATTATGAAACTTGATTAACTATTCGGGTTCAGAATAGTTAATGATATCGGCGGGTGACGTCGATATCGGCAAAATTTATAGACTTGATTAACTATTCGGGTTCAGAATAGTTAATGATATCGGCGGGTGACGTTGATATCGGCAAAATTTATAAACTTGATTAGCTTTCCGAGGTGAAAGCTAATGATGTCAAGAATCCTTGACATCGGCATACCCGATGACCTCCGTAGGTAGCAAAGAACAGTGATTAATTATTTTGGTTCAAAAAAATATATATATATATATATATTAAATGACATCAATAGTCATGTTAGTGTCGGCATTTTCATGAGTTTGATTAGTTGACCTCAGGATGGACAACTAAAGACACTAATGGAGGTCGTTAGTGTCGGTATAGTCTTCCTAAGGTGGGGAGAAGTAGTTATAGGAAATAAACTGGATAATCCTCAAAAGGGATGGTGGTGGTGTATTGAAATTGCATATGACTTAAGTAGGTAGATGTGCTATATAATTTTTCTTCCATGAATTATTTATATTTTAGTTATTTTTTAATTTTATGGAAAATTTGTGTTTTGCAGGTCCCTCCCATTCACGTCAGGAGTAGAATTTAGGTTACTTATCCTTTTGTACAAGTTAGGAACTTAAGGATCTTCATGTAATTTTGTTATGCAAGCAAACATGTAACCTGAATAGAATAGTATGCTCCTTATATTATTTTTGCTTTTGGAATATTAATGTATTAATCTATACTTGGAGAAAAAATTTTATAGCGTAATAGCTTATGTTCAAAACGCTAAACTGTGTTGTGATTATATATTAAATTTTAGTGCTTGGATGGCCCTCTTAATTACTAATTTATGCATGTGATATGAGATGGAGATTGAGAATGAAGAATTGTCCTAAATATATTCTCAAATGAATAAAATGATTGAATGTATCAATCATGGATGTGATTATGGGTGGGATGTGATTATAATTGTGTGCAGGATAAATTGTCGATAACTTGGGATCTCCCGGTATAGGGGAGACTCTGGCGAAATTTCGTTAGAAATTTCGATGAATTTAAAAAAAAAAAAAAAAAAAAATTCTCCCTTTACCCTTATGTAGGAGTTAAATAAATATTGATTGAATTTTTTTGAGATTGTTACACATGCAGCCCTTAGCATTCCTCAACACTGCACTGTATTGAACTTGGGCTCCGTTTGTTTGCTGGAAAGTGGTTTCCTTTTGGAAAGTGAATTTTGGGAAAGTATTTTTCGATGTTTGGTAGTGTTATGAAAATGAACTGGAAAACACTTTCCAGTGTTTGGTTGTGTTATGGAAAATGAATTGGAAAATAATTTATTAATGAATTAATTTTTTTTTCAAGTTTATCTAATATATATATAATATTTAATATAAAATATTTAATCACTTACAATAAAAAAATTGAAATCTAAAAAGTATTTATAATGATGAATTTTTTTTATTATATCCTATATTCATACATAGCTTATTAAAATAATGAGGAACAAATCTTACAAATTAAAAAAGTTGAATGAGAATGAAATTGAAAAAAAAATATATAATTTCATAAATTATCTCAAATAAAATAAATAATAATCAAAATAATAGAGATTAAATCTAAAAAAATTTAAAAAAATCAAAGATGAAGAAATTAAAATAATAATAATCAACATTTCATAAATTATTTCAAATAAAATAAGTAACAATCAAAAGAATGGGGACCAAATTTGATAGATAAAATTTTTTAATAAAAATATGATAAGGAAAAAGCAAATAGCAATTATAAAAATAAGGACCAAAGTTAATATAAAAATAAAATTTTAAGAGATGAAATTGAAAAATAAATATTCAAAACAAAATATATATACCAATCAAAAGTTTGAGGATTAAATTTAATATAATCAGCAAATAATGACATTTCTAAATTTTTCACAACTTCTGGAAAGTGTTTTCCCCCCAAATTTTTCAGGAAAACACTTTCCTGAAAACTAAGCCAAATTTTCCTTTTACTGGATAGTGTTTTTCATTTACCAACTTTCCTACTGGCAAACAAACACAAGAAAGTTTGGAAAGTGATTTCCCGGAAACCACTTTCCGAAAAACAAATACAGCTAAAGGGAAAACACTTTCCTGAAAACCAAGTCAAAATTTTCTTTGACTGAAATTGACTGAAAAGTATTTTCCGTTGACCGGAAAGTGTTTTCCGTTGACCAACTTTTCTAATAACAAATAAACACAGGAAAGTTTGGAAAATGGTTTTCCAGAAACTACTTTCCGGAAAACAAACATGGTCTTGGTAGAGACATCTCCTTCCTATGTACGCTTTGTCCTTCTCTTTTGTCTCTTTAAAACTCCGAAAATCAAAAATCAAAACCCACAAATCAAAATTCTCTCAAAGAGAAACTTTTCTCATTCTTTTGAGTTTTAAATAATACCCAATGAAGGAAAAAATCGTGGAGATTGCTGGATGCTCTTCTGGTTTCAGTTCCTACTCTAATGATGTCTGGGCTAAACTTGGTAATTTCAATTTGTGTGACAATTCTGTTTACTTATTTGATAATTTGCAAAGTGACTGTGTAAATCGAATTAACTGCAGTGTTTGACAGCAAGCTTTTCCTTGCTGGGATTTTGGATATCGATTTATTCTTCACTATTGCAGTACCATCTGACTCAAGAGGTTACTTGTATTTCCTTGAACAGATCATTTTTTAGCTGCGCAATTCTTATCTCTTGTCTGAGAGGTCCGAAATCAATCTTTGGTACTAAGAGCTGTTCAATCAGTTCATCAATTTATAATTTAAGGTTTTCTGAGTAAAGTTTTTAAATAGGTTTTTCTTCTCTCTCAAAGTAAGGAAGTGGATGGTGCTATTGTCCTGTAAAATCCGAAAATCTAGTTTCCGATTGCTGAAAGAAGATTCTTATGGGCATGGTAGCGCTTTTTGCATTATTAGAGATCGAGGTTGAAACTTATTTTTCATTTGTCTGATATCATGGAAGTTTCTGAACAGATATCCATGTATAAAACGAAGCAGTAGAAATTAGAAGTTGCTGATGAACCCTTTCATGAAAAGAGAGTATATCTTCATGGAATCGATAACATTGGCTTATTATGTTTAGCTTGATCGTTTAAAGCTTGAGTACGATCTGCTGCAAAAGTGATCAATGCCTGCTTCTGATTCAAGAGCAAGAAATCCTTAATCATCTGGAGAGAACGATGATGTCTGAAAATCAGACTTGTTACTTTCGAAAGAAGCCAACGATAGAAACTCACAGGTATCGGAGAATTTATTCTCATGGTCATTCGTTTCATCCTCCGAGGCATCAACTCTTTCATTATCATCCTCAGTTTCGCTAACACTTGCCATGGATTCCATTGAACTAGGCAAGAAGATAATTTCAGAACTACATCATAAAACCATTTCAAATAATATTTTACATCAGAAATTGAACAGCCATAAGGAATTGCCTGATTTATTATATAATATTATGTTTGATTTATTTCCCTTTCTTTATGTATCAGTATCACTCATTATAAATACGAGTCATTTGTAAGCAAGCCACTGTCGCCGAACCATAACAATTTCTTGTCTTTCATTAATTTTTAAGGCAAGGAACCATTCAGTTCATAAAAACAATGCGTCCACCAGACTAGGAAGTTAGATGCTGCCTATTACAGCCTTAGAGTTTGCTTGTTTTTAATGTTGAGTTCATAAAAACTCTCTTTTTTTTTCTAGTTATTTTGGTAGGTTTCATGTACAAATCTACACTCTAAATGCATGTTTAAGATTATGGTAATTGTTGTATTTTAAAGTATTTTTCATTTAATTATTGCATTACTAATAATTTGCAAGAAGTCATATTCTGTCTCTGAAACAATATTGGCTCTACTAATCTTCAGGCGTCAGTCCAAGCTACTAACAAAGAGAGAGAGAAAAAATCATTTCCACTAAACTTGTAATATTTATATTTTAGTTTTTTTAATTTATTATTTTTTATAATATTTATTTTATCAGATTTTAAAGGGTTGATTCCAGTGATATAATACAAATATTACAAATTATCCTCTCTTTATTTATTTTTTTAACACCCATGTGAAAATCAGTCAAGACCAAAAGTCAATTATGGGCCACCTAAAGTGTAATTCTCTGCCACTTGTTCAACATGAAAATCACTTGCACATCTGTATACAACATTTGTTTCTTCCATGTCCATTTGTTGTGCCCTTACGTAAGATCCATGTTCCTCAGACTCATCTCTTCGAAATACCCATACTATCCCCATATTCCTCCCAAATCTCCACAACTTTCCTGTTACAACGGCTATGTAATATCTCACAACAAAAAGGGCAAAATGTTGAACTAGATAAACCATGGAAAGCGACCCAACCCAAGCTCTCTTTTTATTCCCAACGCATTTCGCTGTCGGACATTTTCCAATCTGTGTCCTCCCTTGTCTTTTCACATTAGCCCCTCTCAGTTTCAAGCTCAGATTTCTCTCCCCCAGAGTTTCTTCTCTTTTCTTTTTCTCTTTTCCTGCTCTTGTTTTTTATTATTTAATCCTTTCTGTCTTTAAAATGGCAATAGAGATTTAACAAAGTCTCAGCTTCTTGAATGATCATTAGCTAGAATATTGTTCAATTTTTTCCTCTTTCCAATTTCTGAAGAAATAAATCAAGAAAACATAAATTATTAACGATTTAAATGGAGAAATGATTGTTCAATTCAGGCGATGATAATTCTTTATAAAAAATAAAAATATTTTATTATATATATATTTATAGTAATAACAAAAAACTAGCAATGCAATACAAGAGCACCTTCCTAGTCTGGGCCAGGTCAGCTGTTAGTGACAGACTATGAAAAAACAAGTTGGAACACAGCTTGCAGCTTCCCTTCGCTAAAGTTGTAAAGTTGCTCGCGAATCGCAATGACTCTAATAGCCACATGCAAGGGTATCAAAAACCTTTTTTTAACAAGATACGGAATATATAATATAAATTCAATTTGTAAACTTGAATTATAAAATTATAAAATTAAAAGTGAAATTTTTTTAACTAAAAATTATAAAATCACAAATAAAATATTTTAAACAATACAAATATCCAAACATATTCAACAAAATTATCTTCCTCAATCCTCACTGTTATATTTTTACACTTAAACAATCGCAAATTATCATTTTACATTCAACCTGCCTAATTCACATTTAACCTGGCTAATAGCAGAATTAGAGCAATTATTTTTTATTATAGTTTTGTCATCTATTCACATTCAACCTAGCTAATTCAACAAGGTAAAAATTGTACAAGCTAAAGTCTCAATAAATAATGCATTTCTGTAAATAAGTGATTTAAGACCTTAGTGGCCAAAACCACTGCTTCAACCATAGCATTGCCTAAGAACAACAACAAAGACGCCAGGCAAGGCTCTTAACATCAATTGCCCTGCTGCCACCAAATACAGTGCCAATTGCCAAAGGAATTGAAATGTTTTTTTTTCCTAATATTTAAACTATAGAAGTATGGCAGGTGACAACATGTAATCTAATGATTTACAATTCACAAAAAAAGCAACAGAAGCATTGCAAAAGACATTCCAATTCAAGACTAACCTATCCAGTAATACATATTGAGAATTAAATGTAAAATATAAAAAACCTTAATACATTGAGAACAAACAATCTTAGTTACAAGAAATTAAAACACACAAAAACAACAAGTAAGAAATTAAACAGATTCACAGAATACCTAGACAAATTACATATATAATTAAGAAGCTTAGTTAAAGATAGTGACTGTACAAAGTTTGATAAGATTGACTCACTTTTTTTGTTTTATAGATCACAGAAAGGTGTATTGGACAGAATGTATGAGCTGTTCTTGCTGACTTTCTGTTTTCTACGAGTGGGTTAACATTAATGTAAAATGTTTTTTTTTTTTTTAATTTCTCTGTTGTGTCCTCAAATTTTTGATGCAGTGATTGTCATGGCAAATTTCTGTCCATAAACAAAATGCAAAACAATTCATTAGACAATTAAACAAAAAGCAACGAGCTGGTACTCCCTAAAATTAAAATTAAAATTAAAATATCATGGTTAGACGTGATTTCGAAAACAATTCAGTAGACAATTACTACCAATTAGTCCTCCGTTTTTTTTTTTATTATTGTGATTACAACAAAATTTTAGTAGAGTTTTCTATGTATTTACAATATTTCAAGCTCTCATAGTTCAAAATAAATATAATCCAATCTAAATTCTAACAATTCATTGCAGAACACAATAACAACATTTGTTAATACCTTTACCCGTGGATTCATATATATATATATATATATATATATAGAATTGCATTCATTAGACAATTACCACCAAGTCCCTTTTTTTGGTTGTGACGTGATTTCGAAACATTATATATTGAACTCATTCCCAAGATGAATAAAATTTCAAAATTTGATAATGAGCTAAAAATTAATACATTATCTATTCCTTGCATTACTTGTAATTAACTACTTATTTTAATTTATTTCTTTAGGCATGCATTAATTTCTGTAATTGAAAAGTCCATGTTCTCAATCGAATTAATTCCATAAATACTAATATCCTTACAGGGATATTAGTACTCATTTATTTTAAAATTATATTGATACCAAATATAATATGAATTCTAATATTTTGATAATGCCGATATAATACAACCGTACTGATATTATTAGCTTTTATAACTTGATAAGGTTAATCAAATTGTAAAAGTATTTATATCAATATAACCTTCTTCGTATTTCTAGCTTCCATTATCTCGGAAGAAAACTTGTCACTTAGTAATGTTGATATTAACATAATCTCGTTGATATTATTAGTCTTCATTTAATGTCGATATCAACATCTTCCTGCTGATAACATTAGCCTTCCATAATCTGGTAGGCTAATCCTGTTGATATTACCTTTGGAAGATTGTGGTAGGACAGTTCAGGGAAGATGAACTTTGGAAATTCAAGTACAGTGGTCTGTGGGAAGTAAAATGGTTGTTTTGGGTAATTTGAATATCATCAGAGATGGAGATTTACAGGTCATCTCCTCAAATGAAGATTACAGTCAGAGAATGTGAGAAGATGGAGGAGATAAATGGAGATTGCTGTTTACACTAATTTTATTATTTTTTCTAGATATTTTTGGAATTATTGTTTATTTTTGAATTCTTTGTTAATTTTCTGTGTTAGGATTCTAATTTTGTTTCATTGTCTAGCTTGATTTTCCTAGCCTGTAAAAAAACACGTAAACCTTTTTTAAATTCCGCCTACATCAAACATCCAGATTGGTTCAAATGAAATATTATTTATTTATATTGTCAGTTTATAATGAGCACAAATATTTTTTTTTGTAATTAAAATTTAACATTATATATCCATCCTATCAAATTTCTCCACGATGAACATTTCTCGTTAAAGTAACCTAATAAAAGAATAGATCTATTCTGTAAGTCACCCTAAATCGTTAACTAGTAATAAATTATTTTTTCAAAGTAGAATACAAATATAAAGGGGGAAATAAAGGAAAGATATTCCTGTATTCCTAGTACATGCTCTAGTTATAATTAAAGGAACAGGAGAAGCTTGCCTGAGGAAGTCAGAGACTTTGGAATGCCGTTTTTAACAAGTCTCTGACTTCGCAGCGTTTCTCAAATCTCAAGCACTGGGCAAAATTTGTGTTCGATTGTGGAACGAATATGAATACAAATTTTCACACAAGGAAAACACTCAGGTTTGAATGACTTCAGAATCAGCAGTGGAGATTTTCAGGTTTATGCGAAGTTTCATCATTGAAGTATGCAACAGAACTTGAAGTCATGATCACCATTAAGGACTGTGATAGCATGGAGAGCTTGCTTTCATCTTCTTGGTCTTGTTGAGCTTCATCACCATTGCCATCTAGTGGTATGATTTCTGTTCTGAATCGCGTTGCTTGTTATGTATGAAACCTGGAAGAAATTAAAACATACTGCTGTTCCATCACTAAAGCTCAGTCTCCCAAAGTTAAGGATTCTGAGATTGGAATATTTACCTGAACTTGAAAGCATTTATAGTGCATACTGCTAGGTCTTGTTTTCTAGTGGAAATGGTCAATTTCCAGACCGTTGATTCTCCTTCTGAAGCCCTCTCAGGGTTCACGACAAGGACCACATTCTCTGGTGTTAGAAACGGTCTCCATGAAGATTACAATGGTCGGCCCTGCACATGATCAGTCAACGGAGTGGCTTTTACAGTAACGTGGCCAGATATGTTTCCTTGGACTTGCATTATCCATTCTATTCAGTTTCATGGCAACTTAGACCCACCTCCAGGTTGTCCAGCATCGTCTTCCCTGCTCCTGCTCCCTATGCTAGTCTCTCCTTTCAATATTTTCTTTTTATTTTTCTTTTCGAACAATGAAAGCTTGTAAAGGGAAAGCTTCCAGACCCGAAGTAATTTGTTAGTGTATAAAAAAGAATAATAATATTAAAAAAACACTGTGGGCCTCGAGATATTGCTGTATGCGCCACATGTTCTCAAAATTATTAATTACAATCATGAAAGATTGCAGGAAAAAAATAATTCGCAGGCTTATTAAAATAACGTCATGTTATTTATCTTTTAGTTAAAAAAGAGCATGCATATTCGACAAAATTACAAGTACAAGACTATTTAATTATACTTTTCAATGTCACCCCAGTTTATTTGTTTTTAAATTCCCGATAAGAATATGTAATTCATCTCTTATATTTTATAATTCCACAACACTAACTTTTTTTTATGTCCACAATAAAGTGTTTTTTAATAAACTTTTATGCTAATTGAGATTAAATCTGAGACACATCTGAACAGCATTAACTTACGAGGTTCCAAATTTTCCTAAAGTAACCTTGTATGGCGAGAAGATGAAAAAAGACCGAGAAAGAAAGTTCAATAATGATTTATGAGGCACATATGTATGCGAATTCCCATAAGTGAGGGAAAAAAGGAGCGAAAAAGAAAAAGAAAAAAGTTACACCTTTTAATTATGGGAAATTGATATATATATAATAACTCTAGAGAGCAAGAAATCCTTAATCATCTGGAGAGAACGATGATGTCTGAAAATCAGACTTGTTACTTTCGAAAGAAGCAAACGATAGAAACTCACAGGTACCGGAGAATTTATTCTCAATGGTCATTCGTTTCATCCTCTGAGGCACCAACTCTTTCATTATCATCCTCTGTTTCGCTGACACTTGCTATGGATTCCATTGAACTAGGCATGAAGATAATTTCAGAACTGCATCATAAAACCATTTCAAATAATATCTTACATCATTAATTTTTCAGTTTCGCAACACAAATTTTTTAAGGCAAGAAACCATTCAGTTCGTAAAAACAATGCGACCACCAGACTGGGAAGTTAGACGTTGCCTGCCTGTTTTGCTCACAAAGTCAGCTTATGCTATTATGATCTACTTGTAATATTTTGAATATAGTTATCAATAAATATTTATTTATAATTATTTTTTAATTTTGATGTTAGTAAATATTATATAACAAAAAAAAACATATGATATTTCTAATTATAACATTAGTGAATAAACTAATAAAATAAGTTTAAATTTATATTTTTTTAAAAAAATTCACAAATTAATTATATAATAAAATATCTAAAAAAATACAAGGAACTACAAATAAATTCAAAAAAATCTACAAATATTTTTGAAACTTTTTAATATCACAAAGAAGTTTGTTTGGTAAGATATATAAAAAGAAAAAGAAAAAGATAAGGTATATTATGGAAACATGGCATCAGAATATCTGTAAATATATTACTGGGAAGCCTAACTTCATCAAAAGTAAAAACAAAAGGTACAGTCGACGCCCAGTCAAAGTCTTCCTTGGGAAAAGAGCTCCCAGGCTTGAAAAAAGGTTCGTGGAAATTGAGGGATTGGTTATTTCTTGAAAAATGGTTTTAAAAAACCTAGTTTTAATTTTTTTTTGGTGCATTTTTGTTATTAGAAAAAATTGATTAATAAAAAATATTTTTCAGACAATAAAAAATACTTTATCAGTTAAAGAAAAATTTGACTTGGCTTTCAGGAAAGTGTTTTTTTTTTTTATTTTGAACAGAAAATACTTTCTATAAGTTGTGAAAAATTTAGAAAAGTCATTATTTGCTGATTATATCAAATTTGATACTCAAACTTTTTGATTGTTATATATATTTTGTTTTGAATATTTATTTTTCAATTTAATCCCTTAAAATTTAATTTTTATATTAAGTTTGATCCTTATTTTATAATTGTTATTTGCTTTTCCCTTATCTTTTTTTAATTGTAATTTTTTATTTATCAAATTTGGTTCTTATTCTTTTCATTGTTACTTATTTTATTTGAAATAATTTATGAAAATTTAATTATTATTATTATTTTAATTTCTTCATCTTTTAATTTTTAATTTTTTAGATTTAATCTCTATTATTTTGATTATTATTTATTTATTTTAGATAATTTATGAAATTATATATTTTTTTCAATTTCATTCTCATTCAACTTTTTAATTTGTAAGATTTGTTCTTTATTATTTTAATAAACTTGAAAAAAATAAAACATTAATAAGTTATTTTCTAGTTTATTTTTCATGACATAACCAAACACTAGAAAGTGTTTTCCAACTTATTTTTCATTACACTACCGAACATCGGAAAATAATTCACTTTCCCAAAATTCATTTAAAAAAAAAAAACTATTTTCCAGCAAACAAATAAGACCTTATACCATTTGATTTTGAGAGTATCATATTAGACCCAATCACGGTTAGGCAAACCAAACCTCCCCAACAACCCGGTTGATAAAATAGACCATAAACTTTATATAGTTCTGAAGAAAACTTTGAGATGCTCAGGCAAGAGCTATAAAGAAATTTCGTTGCTCCTTTTCCTTTGCACGTTACCTTTTTATCTCTGGTAATTATTGCATTACTAATAATTTGCAAGAACTCATATTCTGTCTCTGAAACAATATTGGCTCTACTAATCTTCAGGCGTCAGTCCAATCTACTAACAAAGAGAGAAGAGAAAATCATTTCCACTAAACTTGTAATATTTATTTTTTAGTTTTTTAATTTATTATTCTTTGTAATATTTATATTATCAGTTTAATTCTCTGCCACTTGTTCAACATGGAAATCACTTGCACATCTGTATACAGTCCAGATATTCACACATAGAAAATCGCCAAAGCCTCATGCCGACCTTTCGTTTCTTCCATGTCCATTTGTTGTGCCCTTACGTAAGATCCATGTTCCTCGGACTTATCTCTTCGAAATACCCATACTATCCCCATATTCCTCCCAAATCTCCACAACTTTCCTGTTACAACGGCTATGTAATATCTCACAACAAAAAGGGCAAAATGTTGAACTAGATAAACCATGGAAAGCGACCCAATCCAAGCTCTCTTTTTATTCCCAACGCATTTCGCTGTAGGGCATTTTCCAATCTGTGCCCTCCCTTGTCTTTTCACATTAGCCCCTCTCAGTTTCAAGCTCAGATTTCTCTCCCCCAGAGTTTCTTCTCTTTTCTTTTTCTTTTTCTCCACAACTATTTCCCTTTCCACGTCTCATCTCAATGAACGAGCTTAACCTATACTCTTCTCTGATCTGTGCTTCTTCTTCTTCTTCTTCTGAATACTGCCTCAGCAAGCCAGCACTTGAAGAACATCGATCAATAGCTGAATCCAGGTATATTATTCTTTGTTCTTCACATGTTAATATTTTTTCGATCTTTTAAGTGCCAAAACAAGTTGAAGAAATTTTATTGAGAAACTTTGGAGTTAGGATCATATTCTACAGTTCCCAAAACAAATTAAATTTGTCTTTCTCAGTTTCTATAATCCTTAAATTCATTGTTTTTTCTTTGTAATTTCTCTACTGTTTTTAACTTGTTATTTCAGTTTCAACCTTCCCTTTTACAATTAATGTAACCTCCATTAATTTATATTCAATATTTTGACCCTGATCGATCCATTTTGGCATCATGTTGACAGATCCTTTTCTTTTCTTTTCTACAGAGCCACTGATCAAAATGCTTCGACAGAATGATCCAGTTTTGCATCATGATGACAGATCTTTTTGGGAATATGTTGAAAAGATGGATGATGGTCGCATGAGGTGTAAGTTTTGTGGGCATTTTTTTGCCGAACGTACTTCAATTACGAGGATCAAACACCACTTGTCAGGAAGGAAACGTGGTGGTGCTCAAAATTGTGCACAAGTGCCTCAACATGTCCGGGATGCAGCCCTTGCAGCAATTGATGGCCCTCCAGCAAAAAAACGTAAAACTGTAGCAGGCTCAAGCAATAACGAGGTCACGAATGCAATTTCAGCTTCAGCACAACAACAGAACAATGAAATGATGATGTCACATCAACGAGAAGATCTTTCGCTCGAAGATTGGATGGCTAGCATCACTGCTGAAGACATGGAGCTTCTGGAGGGAGGTAGCTTTCATGAGAGGCCATCATTTAATCAAGCTGATGAGCATCGAGGAGATCCATCTCAAACAACAAATGATCAACTCTGTTCTCCATCAGTAAACAATGATGTCATCGTGAATGATACACAGAACGTAGTTGGAGTTCAGGGCATGGAACAAGTAGGGGAGGAAGAGAGACTTTGTTCGCATTTAGACATGGACAATAGCATGGAAAACACTGGTGAAGGATCTGTTCAGCATGTTGACAGAATTGTCTCTCCTTGGAGACACGCGATTGATGAAAATTATAGTAGAAGAGGTGCAACAGATAGATTAGTGCAGCCTGGCGTAGGCGCAAGCTCTTCCGGAGGCAATGTGAATCATAATGCCATTTCAACCAGTCCACAAGGGCAAAACAATGAAGTCGACAATTTGACAGGAGATGCAACAAGGATACAAGCACCAGATATGTATGAAAAAAGCTCGGAGGAGATGCGTACTTTCTTAATGAAGGATGATGGGATTGGAGGAGTAGCGCAGCCTGGCGCAGGAACTAGGTCTTCTGAAGCGCTTACCAGAGGAGCTCCTCTGCCTACTGGCTCTACAAAGCTAGTGGGTCGAGCATTAGAAGAGAATAAGAATGTGATATGGTCTTTGTTGATGGATGATGATGTCTCAACCATTGGCATTTACGGGATGGGGGGAGCTGGTAAAACTACAATCCTGAAGCATATCTATAAGGAGCTTCTACAAAGTCCAGATATTTCTCATGATGTTTACTGGGTGACCGTGTCTCGAGATTGCAGCATTGATACATTGCAGAAGAAGATCGCAAACAATATAAATTTATCTCTTTCCAATAAAGAGGAGGAGCTGCACATATCTGTGAAATTGTCACAAAAACTAATGGAGAAACAAAGATGGATTCTCATTTTAGATGATTTGTGGAGATCCTTTGAACCACACAAAGTGGGGATTCCTGTCACATTGAAAGGATGCAAGCTGATTATAACAACTCGATCAATAGAGGTTTGTCGACAGATGAATTGCCGAAACAATGTCAGAGTGAATCCTCTTTCTGATGGAGAGGCTTGGACTTTGTTCATGGAGATACTTGGACATGACACACGACTTCCTTCAGAAGTGGAACAAATTGCAAAATTTATAACAGGGGAGTGTGATGGTTTGCCGCTGGGAATTAAAACAATTGCTGGAACCATGAAGGGGGTAGATGACATCCACGAATGGAGCGATGCTTTGGAGGACCTCAGACAATCAAGAGTTATGCAAGATATAGTGGAAGAGGAGGTATTTCAGATATTGAGATTTAGTTACACCCACCTAAGTGATAGAGCTCTACAACGATGTTTCTTGTATTGTGCATTATTTCCAGAGGACTTTGTGATCCCTAGAGAGAATCTGATAGCTTATTTGATTGATGGGGGAGTGGTAAAAAGGCAAAAGAGTAGGGAGGCAGAAATTAACAAAGGCCACACAATGCTTAATAGACTTGAATATGTTTGTCTATTGGAAAGAATGCATGGTGGTGATTCTGTCAAGATGCATGACTTGATTAGGGACATGGCCATCCAAATACTGGAAGAGAACTCTCAAGCCATTGTTGAAGCTGGTGCACAATTAGAAGAATTGCCGGATATAGAGAAGTGGACTGAGAAACTTATGACCGTTTCACTAATGGAGAACAAAATTGAAGAGATTTGTTCCAGCCATTCACCGAGGTGTCCAAATCTGTCAACCTTATTGCTATGTAATAATCTTGAGTTGCGATTCATTGCGGGTTCATTTTTCGAGCAAATGCATGGGCTCAAGGTCCTCGATCTGTGTGGAACATCTATTAAATGTTTGCCTGATTCTGTCTCTGATTTGGTGGGTCTCACTTCATTGTTGCTCGAAGATTGTCGGAGGTTACGCCGTGTACCATCATTGAAAAAGCTCAGGGCACTGAAGAAGTTAGATCTCTCTCATTGTCCACTTAAAAAGATTCCTCATGGCATGAAATGTCTATCCAATTTGAGGTATCTAAGAATGAATGGATACGGTAAAAAGAAGTTTCGCGGTGGTATATTACCTAAACTCTCTCGCCTACAAGTCTTGATACTAGAGGAACGGATTCTATTGTTGAAAGGAAATTACCGGGTGGAAAGTTATGCTCCAATAACAGTTGAAGGAAAGGAAGTAGGATGCTTGAGGAAGTTGGAAAGTTTGGAATGTCATTTTGAAGATCACTCTAACTACGTGGAGTATCTCAAATCTCGGGATGAGACCCAATCACTAAGCACATACAAAATTGTTATAGGACAGCTCAGCGAACACGAACATTGGGAATTAGTGTGCAATGGTCTCGGAAGTAAAATGGTTGTTATGGGTAATTTGAATATCAATAGAGATGGAGATTTTTCAGGTCATCTCCTCAAAAGACATTACAACAACCAATTTGTAAATGTATCGATGCGAGAAGTTTAGGTGATGTTTTGTCATTAAAGTATGCAACTGAACTGGAGTATATCAACATTTTAAATTGCAATAGCATGGAGAGCATGGTTTCATCTTCTTGGTTATGCTCTCTGCCCCACTACCACAGCCATCTCCATCTTATAATGGTATATTTTCTAGTCTTAAATGGTTTTATTTTTCTGGTTGTAAAGGTATGAAGAAGTTGTTCCCTCCTGTCTTGCTACCAAGCCTTGTTAAACCTGGAAAGGATTGAAGTTGAACAATGTGAGAAAATGGAGGAGATAATAGGTGGAGCAAGATCGGATGAAGAAGGGTTTATGGTGAAGAAAGCAGCATCAGAAACACCGAATTTGAACTTCCAAAGTTGAGACACTTGTGCTTGAAAAATTTACCAGAACTAAAATGCATTTGTAGTGCAAAATTGATTTGCGATTCTCTCCGAATAATTGAAGTAAGGAATTGCAGTATTACAGAAATCTTGGTTCCATCTTCTTGGATTCGCCTTGTAAACCTAGAAAAGATTATTGTCACACCCGATTTCGCGGCGGCCTTAAAAAAATTAATTATTGAATTATGGAAAAAGAACAGATTTCTGGCATCTTGTTCTTTTAGGGGAAAAGGTCTTGTTTAAGAAGTTGCCACCTAGTATTATGATCACTAGGAACCCTAACTGGTCAACAAAGATTCTATGGTTCGGGACTGGTTACGTAAAAGGGAAGATATTATCACCTCTTAAACGTTCTGCCTGAGGCAGACTGCATTGCTGGTTTTGTTTTATATTGCTAAATGTTTATTTTTTTTTTATATAAAGAAAATTTGCTTATAATAATCCTGACTCTGGCGCCAGTGAATATTTAACTACGAATATTTCCAACTCTGGCGTTGATAAATATTACGTAGCTATAAAAAAATAAATTTAAATCAATATATATTTTTTTTTATTCCCGACTCTGGCGCCAGTGATAAAATAAATAATAATAAATTTATTTTTTAAAATGCACATGTCGCACTCGACATCGCGGCGACCCTAAAAAATTAATTCTCGAATTAATTTAAAAAGAACAGATTTCTGGCATCCTATTCTTTTAGGGAAAAAGGTCTTGTTTAAGGAGTCGCCACCTAGTATTATGGTCACTAGGAACCCTAACTGGTCAACAGAGATTCTATGGTTTGAGACTGGTTACGTAAAAGAGAAGATATTATCGCCTCTTAAACGTCCTGCCTGAGGCAGACTGCATTGCTAGTTTCGTCGTAAATTGCTAAATTTTTTATTTTTTTATGTTATCGAAAATTTTCTTTACAATATTCCTGACTCTGGCGCCAGTGAATATGAACTACGAATATTTCCAACTATGGCGTTTGATAAATATTACGTAGCTAAAAAATAAATTTAAATCAAATGTTTTTTTTTATTCCCGACTCTGGCGCCAAGTGAATAAATAAATAATAATACATTTATTTTTACGCATGCACATATTTTTTTTTATTTTTCTAGCTAAATAAAATAAAATACAACGAATAAAAATAATATAAATTTTAAACTGGTATTTTTATTCCTAACTCTAGCGTTAGTGAATAAACAATAAATTTACATTATTTTTATTTATGCATACACATTTTTTTTATTTTTTATTTTTTTTCTGTTTTATTTTTTATTTTATTTTTTGGGCTGGGCTGGGCTAAATCCAGCCCAGCATGTATATTGGTGGCTGGGCTAAGCCCAGCTAGCCCGGCCAGGTCACTGGCCCAAGCTAGTGACTCGGCTGGGCAGAAATTAAAGAAAGCACGCGTGAAGTGATTTCACGCGTGCATGAACAGTGCGAACCTTCGCACAGTGTTCTTGCAACACTAATTCACAGAAGGCAAAAACAGATTGAAGAAGGGGCGTACCTGTTTTTCTGAAGATGACGAAGATGCTTGCAGCATGGTGGTCGCCTCTCGCCTGCCCATGACTTTTACTTCTGCTTCCTTTATCTCCCAGCTATCCCACTGCCTTCTTTTTTTTACAGTTCTTTGAGATGAACGAACTAAGAAGATAATGGGTATGCCGGTTTTCTTTGAGTTTTTCATTGATTTCGGGTTACTCTTTTTTTGCAGGGACGAAGACAATTTCAAGGATAATTCTCATCATGTGTGCTACCCTCTTGTTCTCTCTTTCTCTCTATATTTTTTTTTTATTTATGCTCTGTTTTTGGGTTGTTTTTCTTCTTCTTTTCTGGGTTTTTTGCTTGCGTTTTTCTGGTTTTTTCTGGGTTTCTTCCTGCCCTGTTTCTGGGTTTTTTTTCCTCCCTCACTGTTGATTTTTGCCTCTCTTTTATAGGTATCCCCACGATTGCCTCTCTAGGCCAGATTCTTCTCTTCCATGCCATGATCTAGGGCGAGAGACGTGGTCCATGGCGATCAAATCTGTTGTAGATCTTCAGCCTGTTGAATCGGGATGGAGAAGACGAACACGACTGTTCCACCAGCCATGGCAGCATTTTGGCAGCAACGGACTCCACCAGGAACGGCAATGTTTTCAAGCAACCAGTGGACAGTTTCAGTTTGACCCCCCGAAACATTGGAAATTTTTGCAATTGGACCCTGAGCAATTAAAACATTTCTTTTAATTTTTGCCCCTTTTGGATAAATTTCAATTAAATCCTTAAATTGGTGCACTGTTTACAAAACAGTCCTTAATTCCTGGATTATTCAATTTGGTCCTTAATTAATTCTTTCAATTTTGCCCTTTTTGGATAAAATTTCAATTAAGTCCCTGAATTTATTTAATTAATTAAAATCAAAGTTTAATTAAGTCCCCAAACTTATTAATTCTTCTAATTTCATTAATTAAACTAATCCAAAATTTAAATAAATTTCCCAACTTATTAATTCTTCAATTTCTAACCAAATTATTCTCAAAATTTTGATAATTTCATCCATGAACTTTGAATTTGTGTTGTTTTAACCTCATTTTTCAAATATATTTTTATTTTTATTATTTGTTCAAAAATTGGGTTATGACAGTTGCCCCTCTTTGTAATATTTACTATGCAAAAGATATTAGAAAATTTCTTTTCTTTTAGCTTTGTGTAGTAAATTTATAAAGAAAAGTAGATACAGAAAGAAACTCTTTTTTTTTTTTTTAGTCTTGAAAACAATAGATTGACGCATAATTCTTTATAGAGAGATGTAGAAATCAAGAAACAAGTCATTTAGGAGACAACCCATTTTTATTATTTTTTTTTTGTTTTTTTTTTTGGTCGAGGGCTCGATGGCGCGCTCGAAAATAAATAAGACGAGGGCTCGAAGGCGCGCTCGAATGTAAGACGAGGGCTCGAAGGCGCTCTCGAATGGATAAGACGAGGGCTCGAAGGCGCGCTCGAATGTAAGACGAGGGCTCGAAGGCGCGCTCGAATGTAAGACGAGGGCTCGAAGGCGCGCTCGAATGGATAAGATGAGGGCTCAATGTAAGACGAGGGCTCGAAGGCGCTCTTGAATGGATAAGACGAGGGCTTGAAGGCGCGCTCGAATGTAAGACGAGGCTCGAAGGCGCACTCGAATGGATAAGACGAGGGCTCCGAAAGGCGCGCTTGAATGTAAGACAAGGGCTCGAAGGCGTGCTCGAATGGAGGTAGGATAGAAAATGCACTACCTTTGATGGTCGAGGGCTCGAAGGCGCGCTCGAAAATAAATAAGATGAAAGCTCGAAGGTGCGCTCGAATGGAGGTAGGATAGAAAATGTACTAGCTTTGATGGTCGAGGGGAAGGCGCACTCGAAAATAAATAAGACGAGGGCTCGAAGGCGCGCTCGAATGGAGATAAGACGAGGGCTCGAAGGCGCGCTCGAATGTAAGACGAGGGCTCGAAGGCACGCTTGAATGGAGGTAGGATAGAAAATGCACTACCTTTGATGGTCGAGGGCTCGAAGGCGCGCTTGAAAATAAATAAAACGAGTGCTCGAAGGCGCGCTCGAATGTAAGACGAGGGCTCGAAGGCGCACTCGAATGGAGGTAGGATAGAAAATGCACTACCTTTGATGGTCGAGGGCTCAAAGGCGCGCTCGAAAATAAATAAGACGAGGGCTCAAAGGCGCGCTCGAATGTAAGACGAGGGCTTGAAGGCGCGCTCGAATGGAGGTAGGATAGAAAATGCACTACCTTTGATGGTCGAGGGCTTGAAGGCACGCTCGAAAAGAACTCAGACGAGGGCTCGAAGGCGCGCTCGAATGGAGATAAGACGAGGGCTCGAAGGCGCGCTCGAATGGAGGTAGGATAGGAAATGCACTACCTTTGATGGTCGAGGGCTCGAAGGCGTGCTCGAAAAGAAATAAGACGAGGGCTCGAAGGCGCACTCGAATGTAAGACGAGGGCTCAAAGGCACGCTCGAATGGAGGTAGGATAGAAAATGCACTACCTTTGATGGTCGAGGGCTCGAAGGCGCGCTCGAAAAGAACTCAGACGAGGCTCGAAGGCGCGCTCGAATGGAGATAAGACAAGGGTTCGAAGGCGCGCTCGAATGAAGGTAGGATAGGAAATGCATTACCTATGATGGTTGAGGCTGAAAAGTGGTTTGAAAAAATACAGAGATTTTTCTGGTGGCCTAATTCTCATGGGCGGCCTGCCCAGGTTTGAAAAATTCTCAAAAATGAAAAATTTTTCAACAGCAATTTTGATCTTTGGCCATCAAGTTGGCCTTCCACTTGATGGATTTCATTGGAATTTTCTCATATGAAATTTGCAAAACTCATTGTCCAATGTCTCAAAGTTAAATGATATGCATGCATCTTTACCTGATTTGAAATATAGGCCCTCATTTCTTCATAGTCTTCTTGTTGATTGATTGATGAGATCTTGCTATCTGATTTGAGTCATCTTTGTCATTTGACTTCCAGCCCACTCGAGTTGGCCCATGTAAGTCTACTTCCAAATTTGTTTGCATAACTCAGCATTTGTGGTGCCCATCTGACCCACTTGCTTGCTAAAGATTTTCTAATTTGTCAAATAATTTGAGAGGATTATTCATTACCCCTCGTCTGACTGCTAAAAACATTCGGTATCACTTACTGAAAGGATCGAGCTGTCTTTTGTAAACCAAAATGCCCCCTTTGTCTGGTTGAAGGAATTACCATCTCCTTTTCTAGAATCTTTCCTTCTAAACACAATGTTGCCCCCTTGTATTGGTTATTGCCCCTAAGTGTGCTTCTGTCAGCGACTTAGATAAATAAAGGTTTTAAGAGGCCATTCTCTCATTTCTCTCCTTTTCAGTTTGGTGGAGGAATATGGGTCTAGAATGAATCTTGAAATCTTGATCTTGCATTTTGAAAACAAAAAATTATTTCGATGTGAGTCAAATAACAATTTGCTTTTGAAATCTTGCAACTCCTTGGTTATTTTCTTTCTTGGAACAGAGATTATTTGCTCTTGTGTTTGGTAATGAGGTCTTCGGTTAATGAGATGACCTTTTGTTTTGAAGTGAAGGGCTCGAGAAAAAGCTCAAGGTTTTGTAAGAAAAAAACTTGTCTCTTTTTGAACATTTATTTTTATCAGCATGAATAATAATGAGTAGTTTATTCTTGATGTCAATGAATCTTATGAAAAAGTATTCTTTGCATTTTGAGAGGCATTGTTTATTGTTCTAGATTGCTTGCTTGCTTGATTAGAAAGGACTTCTACAGGCACGTAACGAAGGCTGTGGTTTTCGGCTATGAAAGAAAAGGATTCACAAGGCTCAAAGAGTGTTTCAGGGTTTTCAAAGACTGAAGATCACGGATCAATAGTTTGACTTTTGACGTCATTCATATTTTCCTTTTGTCGCTCTTCTTTGATTTGCCCCTTTTTTTTTTCTTTTCCATTGCTTCGCTAGAGCATACTCACTTTATCTTGGTTATCACCTTTTCTTGTGATTTGGGCATGCCCCCTAGTATTTGAGTTTCTTGGGCTCTTTTACATTTTGGCTTTCTCACGGCTTTATCCTCTTTTCTTGATCATTGAAATTTCACTTGCCCCCTTTTTTGTGATGTGGGCATGATCCCTAGCATTTGAGTTTCTTGGGCTCTTTTGCCTTTTGGCTTTCTCATGGCTTTATCATCCTTCTTGATCATTGAAATTTCACTTGTCCCCAGTGTAGGGTGTGATCTTAGTCGGGATTTTTTTATGAAAGAAAAATTATTCAGGCTCAAAAAGGGTTTGCAAGGGATGTACTTATTTTAGAACGTGAAATGAATAACAAAGATGGCCTTTCCTCATTTCAAGCGCAAGCATCTATGATCAATAAACTTTGACCTCGTATAGTGTGATGGTTTATTCTTTGCAAATATGCATTTCATGAGTTATGAGCAACAAGTTCACTACATACCATTATTCATACATTTAAAAACACATGATTCAAGAGTAATGGGGTAAGGGTGTTTGTTCTCTTTTTTTTTTTTCACAATTGTTTTTATAATTTAGTCACCTCAATTATGGAATTGCTTGATTCACTTGTCATTCTACAAGTAGAATGTCAAAAATATCGTTTTTGAATAAACATCAAATTATTTTTTGAAATCAAAATGCCAGATCAATTTTTTTCAAAACTCTAATAGGGAAACTGATTTCTTGGTAAAAGAGATGAATTGCGTCTATGAGATCGCACAAGGCTTCAAAGATGTGTTTGTGAATCTTTATAAGAAAACTCTCTTAGAAAAAAAAAAAGAATAATGCTAATCATAAACACGATTGAATGACAAACTCATTATTTTCATTGAAACTTTAGAAAATAAGTTCAACAAGAAAGAACTTATGACAACATCTTGGGCTGTGAGTACTGGCAAGATAACATATAAAGCGGCTAAACATTTAGCGATCATTGATTGGAATTTCTGGAATATTTCAATCATTCATTCTCCTCGACAAGGGCATCTTTTCAACAGTCAATTGAAATCCAATGTAGATCATTCTCGACCTAATATCACCATAGCTTTATCTTCAAGATAGTTGATTTCTAGGAGTCGATGTGAGGCAATTAGCTATAGAAATTATAAGTGCCTTGGCAACCATCTTCAGTGAAACCATTCTTCTCAGTCGGGTTAGCGATCTTACCTAACCCAATGGCTTGTTCAATCCTCTCAGCTATAACAACTAGGTCAGTAAAATATTGTGCAGAGCTTCTAACTAAGTATTCAAAGTATGGAGCTTTAAAGGTGTTGGAAAATAAACTGATCATTTCTTTTTCCAACATGGGAGGGTTAACTTGTGCAGCTACCCACTCCATCTTCGGGCATATTCTCTTATGGACTCTTTGTTATCCTTCTCCATAGCTTGCAAGCTTAATCGATCAGGGCCCACATCTATATTAAACTTATATTGCCTCATGAAGGCATCAACTAAATCCTTCCATTTTTTAACCTTGGTATTGTCCAACCGCATATACCAAGTGAGGGCAACATTACTCAGACTGTCTTGAAAGAAATGAATCAGCAGTTTCTCATCATGAACCACCTCAGCCATTTTGTTGCAGTATGCTTTGAGATGAGTTATAGGGCATTGAGTTCCCGTATATTTAACAAATTCTGGCACTCTAAAATTTTTGGGAATGACAACGTTGGGCACCAAACACATCTCAGCAGCCTTTATAGGATCATATAGGTGAATTCCCTCAAATGCCCTCATCCTTTGTTCTAGGGCAATGAATTTGTTCAACTCATCTTCTTTTACCATTTTGCCCTTTTGAGATTCATTCTCTGTAGAATCAATGGTAAACGACATTCTTGTGGGGTATGCTGGATGAAACTGCATGGCTTGTTGAAAATCAGATGACAACCCATTTGCCCCCAGATTTTGTAGATTGAAGGGATTTACAAGCATAGGTTCAAGCTGAGCTGTAAATGTTGCTTTTCCGGATTTATCTCTCAAGACCTGCTCGAGTAGATTAGTAAGCCTTGCGACTTCTTCTTAAGATTGTCCACCTCTTTTTAATGTTGGGCTTCCAGCTGGGCTCTTTCTTCGTTTTCCATTTGTCTTTTCTCGAAAGGGTTTATTATATGTAGGTTTCAAATGGGAACCTATATTTCAACCTGTAAATATAAATCATGCAATTTATGCAAAAATGTTGATTCAATTAAAAATGCGTATGGAATGCAGACACGTCCTTCAATATTTAACTACGAATATTTCCAACTCTAGCGTTGATAAATATTACGTAGCTATAAAAAAATAAATTTAAATCAATATATATTTTTTTTATTCCCGACTTTGGCGCCAGTGAATAAATAAATAATAATAAATTTATTTTTTTAAATGCACATATTTCTTATTTTTTTTCTAGCTAAATAAAATTGAACAAACGAATAAAAATAATATAAAATTTAAAACGGTATTTTTATTCCCGACTCTGGCGTCAGTGAATAAACCAATAAATTTACATTATTTTTATTCATACATACACATTTTTTTATTTTTTTTTATAAAAATAAAAATACAACAAATAAAAATAATATAAATTTAAACCGGTATTTTTATTCCTGACTCTGGCGTCAGTGAATAAACCAATAAATTTACATTATTTTTATTCATACATACACATTCTTTATCTTTTTATTTTTTCTACCTTTTTTTTTTTCTGTTTTTTTATTTTTTTTATTTTTCTATTTTTTTGGGGCTGGACTAACTTGGTTGGGTCCCTGGTCTAGACCAGCGACCTGGCTGGGTGGCAGGCGTGCGAAACGCATGCTTGCCCAATGAATTACAATTCACTTGCTGCAGTAGCAAGTGAATTATAATTCACTGCTACTGGAGCAGTGAATTAAAATGCAAAGGGAGCGGCGCTTACCTTAGTGTAGGAGACGAAAGGGACGAAGACGATGGTGATGGCGAAGGCGCGCTGGCTGGACAATAACCTTCTATTTCCCTTTTTGTTTTCTTTCTTTCTGATCGTTCTTTGTTTCTCTGTTTCCCCTGATTCTGTTTCTCTCCGTCTTTGTTCTTCTGCGAGTCTATGTTCTTGTTCTCTCTGTCTCTGGTTTTTTTATTTGTTCCCAGTCTCTCCGCTCTCTCTGTTTCCCCAGGTTTTAGTCTCTGTTCGGCTCTGTTTTTGGGTTGTGTTTCATGCTCTCGTCTGGGTTTTTGTATCGGTTTTTGTGTTGTGAATTGCTCTCGATCCCTCCCTTGGTGTTTTCTTTGTCCTGCCTTTTATAAGGCCAAACATGGTCACGATTTGGATCGGATGCACTGGGATTTTCCTGTTGAATCAGCTGCCTCCGTGCGAAACGGAAGGGATGAAGAACACAGCTTCCAAACATTTCGTTTGTGTGTTTGAAGCACCTTTTCACTTTGGTCCTTGCTTTCTTTGGAAATTTTGATAGTTGGACCTCAATTAAAATCCCTTTTAATTTTACCCTTGTATTAATTTCAATTAAGTCCTTGAATTAATTAATCAAATCAAAGTTTAATTAAGTCCACAAACTTATTAATTCTTCTAATTTTGCCCCTTTTTGATTAATTTCAATTAAGTCCCTGAATTTATTTAACTAATTAAATCAAAGTTTAATTAAGTCCACAAACTTATTAATTCTTCTAATTTCATTAATTAAACTAATCCAAATTTTAAATAAATTTCCAAACTTATTAATTCTTCAATTTCTGACCAAATTATTCTCAAATCTGATAATTTTATCCCTAAACTTCAAAAATTTATTTGTCTTAACCCCATTTAATTTTTATTATTTGTTCAAAAATTGAGTTATGACAATTATTGTTAAAGGATGTGAGAAAATGGAGGAGATAATTGGTGGAGCAAGATCGGATGAAGAAGGGGATATGGGTGAAGAAAGCAGCATCAGAAACACCGAATTCAACTCACAAAGTTGAGACACCTGGGCTTGAAAAATTTACCAGAACTAAAATGCATTTGTAGTGCAAAATTGATTTGCGATTCTCTCCGAATAATTGAAGTAAGGAATTGCTGTATCACAGAAATCTTGGTTCCATCTTCTTGGATTCGCCTTGTAAACCTAGAAGAGATTATAGTTCAAGGATGTGAGAAAATGGAGGAGATAATAGGTGGAGCAAGATCGGATGAAGAAGGGGATATGAGTGAAGAAAGCAGCATCGGAAACACTGAATTCAAACTCCCAAAGTTGAGAGAACTGCACTTGAAAAATTTACCAGAACTAAAAAGTATTTGTAGTGCAAAACTGATATGTGATTCTCTCCAAATAAGTGATATAACAAAATGTGAGAAGCTGAAGAGGATGCCATTTTGTCTTCCATTATGTAACAAATGATAAAAGTTGCAGAAGGAATAATGAGAGAGCGAGAGATGGTTTGATTGTTCTTCTATGAAGAACGCTGCTAAAATGTTTGTTGTATATTATTCTATATTTCTGTTACAAAAGAATGCAGACTTATATATGTATATATATACACCTCAGGGCTGCTATCACATGAGAAAGGGATGACCTACTGCCCACGTTACATTAACATAGTAACAGACTAACAGAAAAAGTAAAAAAGAAGAAAATAACAGAAAGTTAAATAACAAACTAATAAGTTGATGGAAGAAAACTAGGAGACGATCATCATTTTTCTTCTAGCAGCTTCTTATCATTGTCATTCTTCAACATCCCCCACAAGATGAAGAATATAGTAATTTAGGATTCCCATCTTTCATATATGAGAGGAGAGTAATGTTGCAGGGAGAGCTTTTGTAAATACGTCAGCCAATTGGAACTTTGTAGAAATATGTGCAGTCTTCAGAATTCCTTCTTGAATCTTGTCATGGATTAGATGACAGTCTATCTCGATATGTTTGGTCCTTTCGTGGAATACTGGTTCGAAGCAATGTGTAATGCAGCTTTGTTATCACAATGCAATGCAACAGCATGAGGATGCGAAACTTGTAGGTATGTGAGGAGATAACGTAGCCATGGCTCGGTATTCAGCCTCTGCTGAGGATCGAGAAAACAACTGATTGCTTCTTGGATTTCCAAGAGATTAAAGATGAGCCAAGAAATATGCAAAAACCAGAAACTGAATGTCTGGTGTCAGGACATGATGCCCAATCAGAATCAGAGTATGCGATGAGATCCAAAGTGTTGATAGAAGGGAAGAAAAGGCCTTGCCCCTAGTGCTCCTTTAAGATATTTCAGGACTTTGAAGGCAGCTGTTAAGTGAAGATTAGTGGGACAGTCCATGAATTGACTTAAAATCTGCACACTATAAGATTATATCTGGCCTGGTAATCGTTAAATATAGAAGTTTGCCAACTAACTTCCTGTAATAGGTAGGATCAGAGAGGATGTCACCTTTGTCTTTGCTAAGTCGCAGGTTTTGCTCCATGGGGAGTTTGGAAGGCCGAGACCCCAAAGTGCCTGAACTGGCTAAGATGTCCAGAGCATATTTCCTCTGACATATTTGTATTCCTTGTGTTGTTCTGGCTATTTCAAGCCCAAGGAAATAACATAATGTTCCCAAGTCTTTGGTCTTAAATTTGTTATTAAGAAAGACCTTGATTTCTTCAACAACAGGAGGGGAGTCACACTACAAGATTTCACAGTTTTACCGACGAAAATATTCCGTCGGTGTGTGACAGAACTTTCGTCGGTAAATTATTTACCGACTATATTACCGACGGAATACTCCCGTCGGAATATCTTTTGTCGGTGATTCCACATTCCGTCGCTATATCCGTCGGTAATAAAAAAACACATTTACCGATGGTTTTACAGACAGCCTGTGCGCGCCAAAAAAAAAAGTTTCCCGCTTGGAATATACCGACGGAATACATTCCGTCGGTGTTATGTAAATACCGACGGACTAACTCCGTCGGCAAAAGTGTCGGTGATATTTCATACCGACCGAATAAATCCGTCTGTAAATTCATCGGTATTTTTATACCGACGGATTATTTCCGCCGGTGAGTATGTCGGTGATGGGATGGCATACCTCAGACACTGTCCAATGCCGACGGATTTATTCCGTCGGTAAATCCCTGTGTAATTTTTTTTTTAATTATTTAGAAAAAATAATATAAATTAATAGTAATACAAACCAATTATGCAAAATAAAATTTATATTAAGCAACAAAAACTCAAAGTTAAATAATATTCATTACAAAATGAATGTGTTTTAAAAAAAAAAAACAATTAATATAAAGGTGGAGGAGGAGGAGGAGAGGAGGAGGAGGTGGGGGTTAGGCGGCCAAAAAAGGATTAGGCGCACATGTTCCGCCTTGTGTCATGTTCATGACCATTTGACGAAGCTCTTCATAGGCCGCTCTTTGTTGTTCAGACTCTGCTCTGCGTTGTTCGTCCGCCAATCTGTGTTGTTCGTTCGCCAATCTTTGCTCTTCTTTGAGTTGTGTGTACGCCTCTGATAGGTGGTTGCACCTTTGCTGCAAGGCCACAAACTCCTTAGATTGGGAGCTCGATACAGATTGGGAGCTCCCACCGGTTGAAGCAGTACCGGTCGACCGCAACTTGGCAGCGGTAGTGTTGGAGAGCCCGTAAACCCGATTTTTATCGGGTCCACCTGACGATCCAGCCTCCATCCACAAATCCGGATCGAATTCCGGATGGGTCGAAGGATCATCCCCTTATCTCTCCCTCAACCGATTATTATAGGTCTCCTGAAAAAAATAATAATCATATTCAATTCAATAAACATAATAATAACTTACAAAATAAAATGGTTAAACAAAACACACCACAAAACTGTTGAGCACGGTTTGTCAACGAACTCTTGCGTCCCTTTTTGGCGGTCATGACTCCGCACGTGCGTCTCCACAAACAGCTCCATAGGGCTCGGCTCACGTCCAAGAGACGTAGCCTATATATAATGAAAAAAATGTATTAACAACAAATTAATTGAACGATATATTTCATTTAAATTAATCTTACCATCCGTTTCGCATGTGCAGCAAACGGAACGGAGCCGCCGGTGTGCGTTGTAGCCGTCGAGTGAACCGCTCAGACGTCACGTGCTGAAGATAGTGCGGCCATATATCTTCCGGGATGTATATTGGTTTGAAATCCCTCCAAACCGCAACATCGTTCCAGCCTTGTAACCCCTTATCCCTCGCTGTTTTTTTTGCTTTTTTCTGGGCGTCATACCAAAAATCACGCAACCTAATTCACGCACGAAAAAATTACATTTCAAAACATAAATAATTATGTAAAAAAAAGTCGTATTGTTTTCGATGTTACCTAATTGCCGCGTGATTTTCCCACACCCTCCTCACAACACTGTCATGTTCATCGTCCCAGCAGAATCGATGCTGTATATAAAAAAATAATTTTTTAAAATGTTAATAATTTATTTACAATTATAACATGAATTTATAATTAGAAATAAGCTGAAATTTATATATTAACACGAACCTCAAATCTACGAAACCATGCATTGATTTGAGGCATCCATTCAGGATGTCTGGATATCTGACTCCATTGAAACAATGGAATCTCCATCGACGCTTTAAACGCCGATGATATTAATCGGCGGCCTCAATGTTTGTGAACCTGAAAAGAAATGAAATTAATTTGTGATTACTTCATAAATTATGTTTTAAATTTGTTTTTTTTATATAAAAAAACTAAACATTAACAAACTTACATTGAAAGATCGTCCTTCCACTGTGCCTCGAACTGGCGGGTAAATTGATTCCGCTTCGAAGGCATGCCGCAGTCTGCGATGTGAAACATCGCTGGAAGAGGCAGCATCGGTTGACGGCGCAGGTGGTGTAGTGTGCCTCTTCTTGAGAGGCACCTAAGGAAACATCATCATCGCTGCTAGACGAACTTGATTCGACTTGACGGACCAGCTCTGGTTTTCATTTTGCGCATCTAAACAATTTTATATTAATAATTGTAAAATAAAATTCAAAAGTTAAAAAAAGATACTACCCAAATCCACAAACCTGCAAATATTAAACAATAGCCACAACCAATCGAACCAATCTATACTAATTATTCCAACATATTCAACTATTAATCCTAAAGATAAATTCAACGTTAACAATTACAATTCACAAATTAATCAATAATTATATTCAAAACAATAAAAAAATATAACAAAAAATAAAATTCAATAAATTCAACAAATTATACTTCAACAAATTAACAATTACAATTCAACAAATTCAAAAAATTCAAAAAAAATTCAAAAATTCAACTTTAACTAATTCAAAGTTAAATTAACTAATACAATTCTAACAACACAACAACAAAAAATATTCAATAAATCCAACAATTAAATTCAATTATTCAACAATTAAATTAACAAATATTCAACAAATTCAAAATATTCAAAAAATTCAACTTTAAACTAATTTCTAAGTTTAAATTACCTAATAACAATTCTAGCAACACAACAACAAAAAATATTCAATAAATCCAACAATTAAATTCAATTATTCAACAATTAATTAACAAATATTTCAAAAATTCAAAAAATATTCAAAAAATTCAACTTTAACTAATTCTAAGTTAAATTACCTAATAACAATTCTAGCAACACAAACAACAAAAAAATATTCAATAAATCCAACAATTAAATTCAATTATTCAACAATTAAATTAACAAAATATTCAACAAATTCAAAAAATATTCAAAAAATTCAACTTTAACTAATTCTAAGTTAAATTACCTAATAACAATTCTAGCAACACAACAACAAAAAATATTCAATAAATCCAACAATTAAATTCTCCAATTATTCAATAATTAAATTAACAAATATTCAACAAATTCAAAAAATATTCAAAAAATTCAACTTTAACTAATTCTAAGTTAAATTACCTAATAACAATTCTAGCAACACAACAACAAAAAATATTCAATAAATCCAACAATTAAATTCAATTATTCAACAATTAAATTAACAAATATTCAACAAATTCAAAAAATTCAAAAAAATATTCAAAAAATTCAAACTTTAACTAATTCTAAGTTAAATTACCTAATAACAATTCTAACAACACAACAACAAAAATATTCAATAAATTCAACAATTAAATTCAATTATTCAACAATTAAATTAACAAATATTCAACAAATTCAAAAAAATATTCAAAAAAAAAGGGAACGAAATATACATACCTTTAATAATGTGTTCAAATTCAAAACTTTATCTACATTGCAACAAAAAACACCCAACACAACAAAAATAAAAACAACTAAAAATAAAATAAAATAAAATAAATTAGAAAAAAACACATACCTTTTAATATAATGAAGATTTACAACACCAAATCTTGCTAGAGATTAAAGGTGAAAGTGTTTAAGGATTGAGGGGGAAAAAATGAAAAATCTAGGCTGAAAAACGCAGGAGAAGAGAAGAAGCGGCGGGGAGAAGAAGAAAAAATGAGGCGAAGCGGCGGGGGTGGAACTTATAGGTCAATTTTACCGACGGACTCCACCGACGGAATTCACATCCGTCGGTAACAGGTTACAAATCCGTCGGTACAAGGTCAAAATTCCGTCGGTATTTTTCGAATTTCGCCCCGAATTTTTAAAAGCCCTCCAAAATTTTCAAAGTCCGTCGGTGATTCCGTCGGTAATCTGACAAGTTCAGGGGCGCATTAATTAACGCACTTTGGGAAACGCGCGGTCCGTCGGTAATTCTGTCGGTAAAATGGGTAACCGACAAATTATCGACGGAGCTACGCCGTCGGTAATACCGTCGATGGTGGTTTTATGTTTTCGAGCTTACTGTGAGATGCCGACGGATGTTATTCCGTCGGCATGGCCGTCGGTGATTGTGGCATTTTGTTGTAAATATTTTCGAACTCTCTGTGAGATACCGACGGAAGGTGATTCCGTCGGTATGGCCGTCGGTGATTGTGGCATTTTGTTGTAAATATTTTCGAACTCTCTGTGAGATACCGACGGATGTTATTCCGTCGGCATTTGGCGTCGGTGATTGTGGCATTTTGTTGTAAATATTTTCGAACTCTCTGTGAGATACCGACGGACGGTGAGTCCGTCGGCATGGACGTCGGTGATTGTGGCATTTGTTTTGTAAATATTTTCGAACTCTCTGTGAGATACCGACGGACGGTGAGTCCGTCGGCATGGCCGTCGGTGATTGTGGCATTATGCAGGAAAGTTTGTCTTTGTATTGCCTGTTTACCTTCCTGCAGAAACTTAACTGATAAACTGTCCATCACATAAACACAATAACCACAATTGCTTAAACAGTAAATATTTTGTTTTACAAAATACATTCATCAATAATCTAAATTACATGAGACAAATGTTTTTACATAGGGCTTCATGTTCATAATTAGTCG